>NW_028270173.1:19115272-19147772 GCF_037043375.1 Chiloscyllium plagiosum | reverse complement strand
TGTGTGTGTGGGAGAGAGTGAGTGTGTCACTGTGTGTGTGGGAGAGAGTGAGTGTGTCACAGTGTGTGTGGGAGGGTGTGTGTGTCACTGTGTGTGTGGGAGAGAGTGAGTGTGTCACTGTGTGTGTGGGAGAGAGGGTGTGTGTCACTGTGTGTGTGAGAGAGTGTGTGTGTGTCACTGTGTGTGTGGGAGAGAGTGAGTGTGTCACTGTGTGTGTGGGAGAGAGTGAGTGTGTCACTGTGTGTGTGGGAGAGAGTGAGAGTGTGTCACTGTGTGTGTGTGAGAGAGTGAGAGTGTGTCACTGTGTATGTGGGAGAGAGTGAGAGTGTGTCACTGTGTGTGTGGGAGAGAGTGAGTGTGTCACTGTGTGTGTGGGAGAGAGTGAGAGTGTGTCACTGTGTGTGTGGGAGAGAGTGAGTGTGTCACTGTGTGTGAGAGAGTGTGTGTGTGTCACTGTGTGTGTGGGAGAGAGTGAGTGTGTCACTGTGTGTGTGGGAGAGAGGGTGTGTGTCACTGTGTGTGTGAGAGAGTGTGTGTGTGTCACTGTGTGTGTGGGAGAGAGTGAGTGTGTCACTGTGTGTGTGGGAGAGAGTGAGTGTGTCACAGTGTGTGTGGGAGGGTGTGTGTGTCACTGTGTATGTGGGAGAGTGTGTGTGTGTCACTGTGTGTGTGTGAGAGAGTGAGAGTGTGTCACTGTGTGTGGGAGAGAGAGTGAGTGTGTCACTGTGTGTGTGGGAGAGAGTGAGAGTGTGTCACTGTGTGTGTGGGAGAGTGTGTGTGTGTGTCACTGTGTGTGTGGGAGAGAGTGAGAGTGTGTCACTGTGTGTGTGGGAGAGAGTGAGTGTGTGTCACTGTGTGTGTGAGAGAGTGAGTGTGTCACTGTGTGTGTGGGAGAGAGTGAGAGTGTGTCACTGTGTGTGTGGGAGAGTGTGTGTGTGTCACTGTGTGTGTGGGAGAGAGTGAGAGTGTGTCACTGTGTGTGTGGGAGAGTGTGTGTGTGTCACTGTGTGTGTGGGAGAGAGTGAGAGTGTGTCACTGTGTGTGTGGGAGAGAGGGTGTGTGTCACTGTGTGTGTGGGAGAGAGTGAGAGTGTGTCACTGTGTGTGTGGGAGAGAGGGTGTGTGTCACTGTGTGTGTGAGAGAGAGTGTGTGTGTGTCACTGTGTGTGTGGGAGAGTGTGTGTGTGTCACTGTGTGTGTGGGAGAGAGTGAGAGTGTGTCACTGTGTGTGTGGGAGAGAGGGTGTGTGTCACTGTGTGTGTGAGAGAGAGTGTGTGTGTGTCACTGTGTGTGTGGGAGAGAGTGAGTGTGTCACTGTGTGTGTGGGAGGGTGTGTGTGTCACTGTGTATGTGGGAGAGAGGGAGTGTGTCACTGTGTGTGAGAGAGTGTGTGTGTGTGTCACTGTGTATGTGGGAGAGAGGGAGTGTGTCACTGTGTGTGAGAGAGTGTGTGTGTGTGTGTCACTGTGTGTGTGGGAGAGAGGGAGTGTGTCACTGTGTGTGGTGGAGAGAGTGAGTGTGTGTCACTGTGTGTGTGGGAGAGAGTGAGAGTGTGTCACTGTGTGTGTGAGAGAGTGAGAGTGTGTCACTGTGTGTGTGGGAGAGAGTGAGAGTGTGTCACTGTGTGTGTGAGAGAGTGAGAGTGTGTCAATGTGTGTGTGGGAGAGAGTGAGTGTGTCACTGTGTGTGTGAGAGAGTGTGTGTGTGTCACTGTGTGTGTGGGAGAGATGGAGTGTGTCACTGTGTGTGTGGAAGAGTGAGTGTGTGTCACTGTGTGTGTGGGAGAGAGGGAGTGTGTCACTGTGTGTGTGGGAGAGAGTGAGAGTGTGTCACTGTGTGTGAGAAAGTGAGTGTGTGTCACTGTGTGTGTGGGAGAGAGTGAGAGTGTGTCACTGTGTGTGTGGGAGAGAGTGAGAGTGTGTCACTGTGTGTGAGAAAGTGAGTGTGTGTCACTGTGTGTGTGGGAGAGAGTGAGTGTGTGTCACTGTGTGTGTGGAAGAGAGTGAGTGTGTGTCACTGTGTGTGGGAGAGAGTGAGAGTGTGTCACTGTGTGTGTGGGAGAGAGTGAGTGTGTGTCACTGTGTGTGGGAGAGAGTGAGAGTGTCACTGTGTGTGGGAGAGAGTGAGTGTGTCACTGTGTGTGTGGGAGAGAGTGAGAGTGTGTCACTGTGTATGTGAGAGTGAGTGTGTCACTGTGTGAGAGAGTGTGTGTGTCACTGTGTGTGTGGGAGAGAGTGAGAGTGTGTCACTGTGTGTGAGAAAGTGAGTGTGTGTCACTGTGTGTGTGGGAGAGAGTGAGAGTGTGTCACTGTGTGTGGGAGAGAGTGAGAGTGTGTCACTGTGTGTGTGGGAGAGAGTGAGAGTGTGTCACTGTGTGTGTGGGAGAGAGTGAGTGTGTGTCACTGTGTGTGTGGGAGAGAGGGTGTGTCACTGTGTGTGTGGGAGAGAGTGAGAGTGTGTCACTGTGTGTGGGAGAGAGGGAGTGTGTCACTGTGTGTGAGAGAGTGTGTGTGTGTGTGTGTCACTCTGTGTGTGGGAGAGAGTGAGAGTGTGTCACTGTGTGTGTGGGAGAGAGGGAGTGTGTCACTGTGTGTGTGGGAGAGAGTGAGAGCGTGTCACTGTGTGTGAGAGAATGAGTGTGTCACTGTGTGTGTGAGAGAGAGTGAGAGTGTGTCACTGTGTGTGGGAGAGTGAGTGTGTCACTGTGTGTGAGAGAGAGTGAGTGTGTCACTGTGTGTGTGGGAGAGAGTGAGAGTGTGTCACTGTGTGTGAGAGAGTGAGTGTGTGTCACTGTGTGTGTGGGAGAGAGTGAGTGTGTATCACTGTGTGTGGTAGAGAGTGAGAGTGTGTCACTATGTGTGGGAGAGAGTGAGTGTGTGTCACTGTGTGTGTGGGAGAGAGTGAGAGTGTGTCACTGTGTGTGTGAGAGTGAGTGTGTCACTGTGTGTGTGGGAGAGAGTGAGAGTGTGTCACTGTGTGTGTGCGAGTGAGTGTGTCACTGTGTGTGTGCGAGTGAGTGTGTCACTGTGTGTGAGTGAGTGTGTGTGTCACTGTGTGTGTGGGAGAGAGGGAGAGTGTGTCACTGTGTGTGTGTGAGAGAGAGTGTGTGTCACTGTGTGTGTGGGAGAGAGGGTGTGTGTCACTGTGTGTGTGAGAGAGTGAGAGTGTGTCACTGTGTGTGTGGGAGAGAGTGAGAGTGTGTCACTGTGTGTGAGAAAGTGAGTGTGTGTCACTGTGTGTGTGGGAGAGAGTGAGTGTGTGTCACTGTGTGTGTGGAAGAGAGTGAGTGTGTGTCACTGTGTGTGGGAGAGAGTGAGAGTGTGTCACTGTGTGTGTGGGAGAGTGAGTGTGTCACTGTGTGTGAGAGAGAGTGAGAGTGTGTCACTGTGTGTGAGAGAGTGAGTGTGTCACTGTGTGTGAGAGAGAGTGAGAGTGTGTCACTGTGTGTGGGAGAGAGTGAGTGTGTCACTGTGTGGGAGAGAGGGTGTGTGTCACTGTGTGTGAGAGAGTGTGTGTGTGTGTCACTGTGTATGTGGGAGAGAGTGAGTGTGTCACTGTGTGTGTCACTGTGTGTGTGGGAGAGAGTGAGAGTGTGTCACTGTGTGTGTGGGAGAGAGTGAGAGTGTGTCACTGTGTGTGAGAAAGTGAGTGTGTGTCACTGTGTGTGTGGGAGAGAGTGAGTGTGTGTCACTGTGTGTGGGAGAGAGTGAGAGTGTGTCACTGTGTGTGTGGGAGAGAGTGAGAGTGTATCACTGTGTGTGTGGGAGAGAGTGAGTGTGTGTCACTGTGTGTGTGGGAGAGAGGGTGTGTCACTGTGTGTGTGGGAGAGAGTTAGAGTGTGTCACTGTGTGTGGGAGAGAGGGAGTGTGTCACTGTGTGTGTGGGAGAGAGTGAGAGCGTGTCACTGTGTGTGAGAGAATGAGTGTGTCACTGTGTGTGTGAGAGAGAGTGAGAGTGTGTCACTGTGTGTGGGAGAGTGAGTGTGTCACTGTGTGTGAGAGAGAGTGAGTGTGTCACTGTGTGAGAGAGAGTGAGTGTGTCACTGTGTGTGTGGGAGAGAGTGAGAGTGTGTCACTGTGTGTGAGAGAGTGAGTTTGTGTCACTGTGTGTGTGGGAGAGAGTGAGTGTGTATCACTGTGTGTGGTAGAGAGTGAGAGTGTGTCACTGTGTGTGTGTGAGAGAGAGTGTGTGTCACTGTGTGTGTGGGAGAGAGGGTGTGTGTCACTGTGTGTGTGAGAGAGTGAGAGTGTGTCACTGTGTGTGTGGGAGAGAGTGAGAGTGTGTCACTGTGTGTGAGAGAGTGAGTGTGTGTCACTGTGTGTGTGGGAGAGAGTGAGTGTGTATCACTGTGTGTGGTAGAGAGTGAGAGTGTGTCACTATGTGTGGGAGAGAGTGAGTGTGTGTCACTGTGTGTGTGAGAGTGAGTGTGTCACTGTGTGTGTGGGAGAGAGTGAGAGTGTGTCACTGTGTATGTGAGAGTGAGTGTGTCACTGTGTGTGAGAGAGTGTGTGTGTCACTGTGTGTGTGGGAGAGAGGGAGAGTGTGTCACTGTGTGTGTGTGAGAGAGAGTGTGTGTCACTGTGTGTGTGGGAGAGAGGGTGTGTGTCACTGTGTGTGTGAGAGAGTGAGAGTGTGTCACTGTGTGTGTGGGAGAGAGTGAGAGTGTGTCACTGTGTGTGAGAAAGTGAGTGTGTGTCACTGTGTGTGTGGGAGAGAGTGAGTGTGTGTCACTGTGTGTGTGGAAGAGAGTGAGTGTGTGTCACTGTGTGTGGGAGAGAGTGAGAGTGTGTCACTGTGTGTGTGGGAGAGAGTGAGAGTGTGTCACTGTGTGTGTGGGAGAGAGTGAGAGTGTGTCACTGTGTGTGTGGGAGAGATGGTGTGTGTCACTGTGTGTGAGAGAGTGTGTGTGTGTGTCACTGTGTATGTGGGAGAGAGTGAGTGTGTCACTGTGTGTGTCACTGTGTGTGTGGGAGAGAGTGAGAGTGTGTCACTGTGTGTGTGGGAGAGAGTGAGTGTGTCACTGTGTGTGAGAAAGTGAGTGTGTGTCACTGTGTGTGTGGGAGAGAGTGAGAGTGTGTCACTGTGTGTGTGAGAGTGAGTGTGTCACTGTGTGTGGGAGAGAGTGAGAGTGTGTCACTGTTTGTGTGAGAGTGAGTGTGTGTCACTGTGTGTGTGAGAATGAGTGAGTGTGTCACTCTGTGAGAGAGTGTGAGTGTGTCACTGTGTGAGAGAGTGAGAGTGTGTCACTGTGTGTGAGAATGAGTGAGTGTGTCACTCTGTGAGAGAGTGTGAGTGTGTCACTGTGTGTGAGAGTGAGAGTGTGTCATTGTGTGTGAGAGAGAGTGAGTGTGTCACTGTGTGAGAGAGTGAGGGTGTGTCACTGTGTGTGTGAGAGAGTGAGTGTGTCACTGTGTGTGAGAGAGTGAGAGTGTGTCACTGTGTGTGAGAATGAGTGAGTGTGTCACTCTGTGAGAGAGTGTGAGTGTGTCACTGTGTGAGAGAGTGAGAGTGTGTCACTGTGTGTGAGAATGAGTGAGTGTGTCACTCTGTGAGAGAGTGTGAGTGTGTCACTGTGTGTGAGAGTGAGAGTGTGTCACTGTGTGTGAGAGAGAGGGAGTGTGTCACTGTGTGTGGTGGAGAGAGTGAGTGTGTGTCACTGTGTGTGTGGGAGAGAGTGAGAGTGTGTCACTGTGTGTGTGAGAGAATGAGAGTGTGTCACTGTGTGTGTGGGAGAGAGTGAGAGTGTGTCACTGTGTGTGTGAGAGAGTGAGAGTGTGTCACTGTGTGTGTGGGAGAGAGTGAGTGTGTGTCACTGTGTGTGAGAGAGTGTGTGTGTGTGTGTGTCACTGTGTGTGTGGGAGAGAGTGAGTGTGTGTCACTGTGTGTGTAGGAGAGAGTGAGTGTGTCACTGTGTGTGTGAGAGAGTGTGTGTGTGTCACTGTGTGTGTGGGAGAGATGGAGTGTGTCACTGTGTGTGTGGAAGAGTGAGTGTGTGTCACTGTGTGTGTGGGAGAGAGGGAGTGTGTCACTGTGTGTGTGTGGGAGAGAGTGAGAGTGTGTCACTGTGTGTGAGAAAGTGAGTGTGTGTCACTGTGTGTGTGTGAGAGAGTGAGAGTGTGTCACTGTGTGTGTGGGAGAGAGTGAGAGTGTGTCACTGTGTGTGAGAAAGTGAGTGTGTGTCACTGTGTGTGTGGGAGAGAGTGAGTGTGTGTCACTGTGTGTGTGGAAGAGAGTGAGTGTGTGTCACTGTGTGTGGGAGAGAGTGAGAGTGTGTCACTGTGTGTGTGGGAGAGAGTGAGTGTGTGTCACTGTGTGTGGGAGAGAGTGAGAGTGTCACTGTGTGTGGGAGAGAGTGAGTGTGTCACTGTGTGTGTGGGAGAGAGTGAGAGTGTGTCACTGTGTATGTGAGAGTGAGTGTGTCACTGTGTGAGAGAGTGTGTGTGTCACTGTGTGTGTGGGAGAGAGTGAGAGTGTGTCACTGTGTGTGAGAAAGTGAGTGTGTGTCACTGTGTGTGTGGGAGAGAGTGAGTGTGTGTCACTGTGTGTGGGAGAGAGTGAGTGTGTGTCACTGTGTGTGTGGAAGAGAGTGAGTGTGTGTCACTGTGTGTGGGAGAGAGTGAGAGTGTGTCACTGTGTGTGTGGGAGAGAGTGAGAGTGTGTCACTGTGTGTGTGGGAGAGATGGTGTGTGTCACTGTGTGTGAGAGAGTGTGTGTGTGTGTCACTGTGTATGTGGGAGAGAGTGAGTGTGTCACTGTGTGTGTCACTGTGTGTGTGGGAGAGAGTGAGAGTGTGTCACTGTGTGTGTGGGAGAGAGTGAGTGTGTCACTGTGTGTGAGAAAGTGAGTGTGTGTCACTGTGTGTGTGGGAGAGAGTGAGAGTGTGTCACTGTGTGTGTGAGAGTGAGTGTGTCACTGTGTGTGGGAGAGAGTGAGAGTGTGTCACTGTGTGTGTGAGAGTGAGTGTGTGTCACTGTGTGTGTGAGAATGAGTGAGTGTGTCACTCTGTGAGAGAGTGTGAGTGTGTCACTGTGTGAGAGAGTGAGAGTGTGTCACTGTGTGTGAGAATGAGTGAGTGTGTCACTCTGTGAGAGAGTGTGAGTGTGTCACTGTGTGTGAGAGTGAGAGTGTGTCATTGTGTGTGAGAGAGAGTGAGTGTGTCACTGTGTGAGAGAGTGAGGGTGTGTCACTGTGTGTGTGAGAGAGTGAGTGTGTCACTGTGTGTGAGAGAGTGAGAGTGTGTCACTGTGTGTGAGAATGAGTGAGTGTGTCACTCTGTGAGAGAGTGTGAGTGTGTCACTGTGTGTGAGAGTGAGAGTGTGTCACTGTGTGTGAGAGAGAGGGAGTGTGTCACTGTGTGTGGTGGAGAGAGTGAGTGTGTGTCACTGTGTGTGTGGGAGAGAGTGAGAGTGTGTCACTGTGTGTGTGAGAGAATGAGAGTGTGTCACTGTGTGTGTGGGAGAGAGTGAGAGTGTGTCACTGTGTGTGTGAGAGAGTGAGAGTGTGTCACTGTGTGTGTGGGAGAGAGTGAGTGTGTGTCACTGTGTGTGAGAGAGTGTGTGTGTGTGTGTGTCACTGTGTGTGTGGGAGAGAGTGAGTGTGTGTCACTGTGTGTGTAGGAGAGAGTGAGTGTGTCACTGTGTGTGTGAGAGAGTGTGTGTGTGTCACTGTGTGTGTGGGAGAGATGGAGTGTGTCACTGTGTGTGTGGAAGAGTGAGTGTGTGTCACTGTGTGTGTGGGAGAGAGGGAGTGTGTCACTGTGTGTGTGGGAGAGAGTGAGAGTGTGTCACTGTGTGTGAGAAAGTGAGTGTGTGTCACTGTGTGTGTGTGAGAGAGTGAGAGTGTGTCACTGTGTGTGTGGGAGAGAGTGAGAGTGTGTCACTGTGTGTGAGAAAGTGAGTGTGTGTCACTGTGTGTGTGGGAGAGAGTGAGTGTGTGTCACTGTGTGTGTGGAAGAGAGTGAGTGTGTGTCACTGTGTGTGGGAGAGAGTGAGAGTGTGTCACTGTGTGTGTGGGAGAGAGTGAGTGTGTGTCACTGTGTGTGGGAGAGAGTGAGAGTGTCACTGTGTGTGGGAGAGAGTGAGTGTGTCACTGTGTGTGTGGGAGAGAGTGAGAGTGTGTCACTGTGTATGTGAGAGTGAGTGTGTCACTGTGTGAGAGAGTGTGTGTGTCACTGTGTGTGTGGGAGAGAGTGAGAGTGTGTCACTGTGTGTGAGAAAGTGAGTGTGTGTCACTGTGTGTGTGGGAGAGAGTGAGTGTGTGTCACTGTGTGTGGGAGAGAGTGAGAGTGTGTCACTGTGTGTGTGGGAGAGAGTGAGAGTGTGTCACTGTGTGTGTGGGAGAGAGTGAGTGTGTGTCACTGTGTGTGTGGGAGAGAGGGTGTGTCACTGTGTGTGTGGGAGAGAGTGAGAGTGTGTCACTGTGTGTGGGAGAGAGGGAGTGTGTCACTGTGTGTGAGAGAGTGTGTGTGTGTGTGTGTCACTGTGTGTGTGGGAGAGAGTGAGAGTGTGTCACTGTGTGTGTGGGAGAGAGGGTGTGTGTCACTGTGTGTGTGGGAGAGAGTGAGAGCGTGTCACTGTGTGTGAGAGAATGAGTGTGTCACTGTGTGTGTGAGAGAGAGTGAGAGTGTGTCACTGTGTGTGGGAGAGTGAGTGTGTCACTGTGTGTGAGAGAGAGTGAGTGTGTCACTGTGTGTGTGGGAGAGAGTGAGAGTGTGTCACTGTGTGTGAGAGAGTGAGTGTGTGTCACTGTGTGTGTGGGAGAGAGTGAGTGTGTATCACTGTGTGTGGTAGAGAGTGAGAGTGTGTCACTATGTGTGGGAGAGAGTGAGTGTGTGTCACTGTGTGTGTGGGAGAGAGTGAGAGTGTGTCACTGTGTGTGTGAGAGTGAGTGTGTCACTGTGTATGTGGGAGAGAGTGAGAGTGTGTCACTGTGTATGTGAGAGTGAGTGTGTCACTGTGTGTGTGCGAGTGAGTGTGTCACTGTGTGTGAGTGAGTGTGTGTGTCACTGTGTGTGTGGGAGAGAGGGAGAGTGTGTCACTGTGTGTGTGGGAGAGAGGGTGTGTGTCACTGTGTGTGTGAGAGAGTGAGAGTGTGTCACTGTGTGTGTGGGAGAGAGTGAGAGTGTGTCACTGTGTGTGAGAAAGTGAGTGTGTGCCACTGTGTGTGTGGGAGAGAGTGAGTGTGTGTCACTGTGTGTGTGGAAGAGAGTGAGTGTGTGTCACTGTGTGTGGGAGAGAGTGAGAGTGTGTCACTGTGTGTGTGGGAGAGTGAGTGTGTCACTGTGTGTGAGAGAGAGTGAGAGTGTGTCACTGTGTGTGAGAGAGTGAGTGTGTCACTGTGTGTGAGAGAGAGAGGGAGTGTGTCACTGTGTGTGTGGGAGAGAGTGAGTGTGTCACTGTGTGGGAGAGAGGGTGTGTGTCACTGTGTGTGAGAGAGTGTGTGTGTGTGTCACTGTGTATGTGGGAGAGAGTGAGTGTGTCACTGTGTGTGTCACTGTGTGTGTGGGAGAGAGTGAGAGTGTGTCACTGTGTGTGAGAAAGTGAGTGTGTGTCACTGTGTGTGTGGGAGAGAGTGAGTGTGTGTCACTGTGTGTGGGAGAGAGTGAGAGTGTGTCACTGTGTGTGTGGGAGAGAGTGAGAGTGTGTCACTGTGTGTGTGGGAGAGAGTGAGTGTGTATCACTGTGTGTGGTAGAGAGTGAGAGTGTGTCACTATGTGTGGGAGAGAGTGAGTGTGTGTCACTGTGTGTGTGGGAGAGAGTGAGAGTGTGTCACTGTGTGTGTGAGAGTGAGTGTGTCACTGTGTGTGTGGGAGAGAGTGAGAGTGTGTCACTGTGTATGTGAGAGTGAGTGTGTCACTGTGTGTGTGCGAGTGAGTGTGTCACTGTGTGTGAGTGAGTGTGTGTGTCACTGTGTGTGTGGGAGAGAGGGAGAGTGTGTCACTGTGTGTGTGGGAGAGAGGGTGTGTGTCACTGTGTGTGTGAGAGAGTGAGAGTGTGTCACTGTGTGTGTGGGAGAGAGTGAGAGTGTGTCACTGTGTGTGAGAAAGTGAGTGTGTGTCACTGTGTGTGTGGGAGAGAGTGAGTGTGTGTCACTGTGTGTGTGGAAGAGAGTGAGTGTGTGTCACTGTGTGTGGGAGAGAGTGAGAGTGTGTCACTGTGTGTGTGGGAGAGTGAGTGTGTCACTGTGTGTGAGAGAGAGTGAGAGTGTGTCACTGTGTGTGAGAGAGTGAGTGTGTCACTGTGTGGGAGAGAGGGTGTGTGTCACTGTGTGTGAGAGAGTGTGTGTGTGTGTCACTGTGTATGTGGGAGAGAGTGAGTGTGTCACTGTGTGTGTCACTGTGTGTGTGGGAGAGAGTGAGAGTGTGTCACTGTGTGTGAGAAAGTGAGTGTGTGTCACTGTGTGTGTGGGAGAGAGTGAGTGTGTGTCACTGTGTGTGGGAGAGAGTGAGAGTGTGTCACTGTGTGTGTGGGAGAGAGTGAGAGTGTGTCACTGTGTGTGTGGGAGAGAGTGAGTGTGTGTCACTGTGTGTGTGGGAGAGAGGGTGTGTCACTGTGTGTGTGGGAGAGAGTGAGAGTGTGTCACTGTGTGTGGGAGAGAGGGAGTGTGTCACTGTGTGTGTGGGAGAGAGTGAGAGCGTGTCACTGTGTGTGAGAGAATGAGTGTGTCACTGTGTGTGTGAGAGAGAGTGAGAGTGTGTCACTGTGTGTGGGAGAGTGAGTGTGTCACTGTGTGTGAGAGAGAGTGAGTGTGTCACTGTGTGAGAGAGAGTGAGTGTGTCACTGTGTGTGTGGGAGAGAGTGAGAGTGTGTCACTGTGTGTGAGAGAGTGAGTGTGTGTCACTGTGTGTGTGGGAGAGAGTGAGTGTGTATCACTGTGTGTGGTAGAGAGTGAGAGTGTGTCACTATGTGTGGGAGAGAGTGAGTGTGTGTCACTGTGTGTGTGAGAGTGAGTGTGTCACTGTGTGTGTGGGAGAGAGTGAGAGTGTGTCACTGTGTATGTGAGAGTGAGTGTGTCACTGTGTGTGAGAGAGTGTGTGTGTCACTGTGTGTGTGGGAGAGAGGGAGAGTGTGTCACTGTGTGTGTGTGAGAGAGAGTGTGTGTCACTGTGTGTGTGGGAGAGAGGGTGTGTGTCACTGTGTGTGTGAGAGAGTGAGAGTGTGTCACTGTGTGTGTGGGAGAGAGTGAGAGTGTGTCACTGTGTGTGAGAACGTGAGTGTGTGTCACTGTGTGTGTGGGAGAGAGTGAGTGTGTGTCACTGTGTGTGTGGAAGAGAGTGAGTGTGTGTCACTGTGTGTGGGAGAGAGTGAGAGTGTGTCACTGTGTGTGTGGGAGAGAGTGAGAGTGTGTCACTGTGTGTGTGGGAGAGAGTGAGTGTGTCACTGTGTGTGTGGGAGAGATGGTGTGTGTCACTGTGTGTGAGAGAGTGTGTGTGTGTGTCACTGTGTATGTGGGAGAGAGTGAGTGTGTCACTGTGTGTGTCACTGTGTGTGTGGGAGAGAGTGAGAGTGTGTCACTGTGTGTGTGGGAGAGAGTGAGAGTGTGTCACTGTGTGTGAGAAAGTGAGTGTGTGTTACTGTGTGTGTGGGAGAGAGTGAGTGTGTATCACTGTGTGTGGGAGAGAGTGAGAGTGTGTCACTATGTGTGGGAGAGAGTGAGTGTGTGTCACTGTGTGTGTGGGAGAGAGTGAGAGTGTGTCACTGTGTGTGTGAGAGTGAGTGTGTCACTGTGTGTGGGAGAGAGTGAGAGTGTGTCACTGTGTGTGAGAAAGTGAGTGTGTGTTACTGTGTGTGTGGGAGAGAGTGAGTGTGTATCACTGTTTGTGGGAGAGAGTGAGTGTGTGTCACTGTGTGTGAGAGAGTGCGTGTGTGTGTGTGTCACTGTGTGTGTGGGAGAGAGTGAGTGTGTGTCACTGTGTGTGTGGGAGAGAGTGAGTGTGTCACTGTGTGTGTGAGAGAGTGTGTGTGTGTCACTGTGTGTGTGAGAGTGAGTGTGTCACTGTGTGTGAGAGAGTGTGTGTGTCACTGTGTGTGTGGGAGAGAGGGAGAGTGTGTCACTGTGTGTGTGTGAGAGAGAGTGTGTGTCACTGTGTGTGTGGGAGAGAGTGAGAGTGTGTCACTGTGTGTGTGAGAGAGTGAGAGTGTGTCACTGTGTGTGTGGGAGAGAGTGAGAGTGTATCACTGTGTGTGTGGGAGAGAGTGAGAGTGTGTCACTGTGTGTGAGAAAGTGAGTGTGTGTCACTGTGTGTGTGGGAGAGAGTGAGTGTGTGTCACTGTGTGTGTGGAAGAGAGTGAGTGTGTGTCACTGTGTGTGGGAGAGAGTGAGAGTGTGTCACTGTGTGTGTGGGAGAGAGTGAGTGTGTGTCACTGTGTGTGGGAGAGAGTGAGAGTGTCACTGTGTGTGGGAGAGAGTGAGTGTGTCACTGTGTGTGTGGGAGAGAGTGAGAGTGTGTCACTGTGTATGTGAGAGTGAGTGTGTCACTGTGTGAGAGAGTGTGTGTGTCACTGTGTGTGTGGGAGAGAGTGAGAGTGTGTCACTGTGTGTGAGAAAGTGAGTGTGTGTCACTGTGTGTGTGGGAGAGAGTGAGTGTGTGTCACTGTGTGTGGGAGAGAGTGAGAGTGTGTCACTGTGTGTGTGGGAGAGAGTGAGAGTGTGTCACTGTGTGTGTGGGAGAGAGTGAGTGTGTGTCACTGTGTGTGTGGGAGAGAGGGTGTGTCACTGTGTGTGTGGGAGAGAGTGAGAGTGTGTCACTGTGTGTGGGAGAGAGGGAGTGTGTCACTGTGTGTGAGAGAGTGTGTGTGTGTGTGTGTCACTGTGTGTGTGGGAGAGAGTGAGAGTGTGTCACTGTGTGTGTGGGAGAGAGGGTGTGTGTCACTGTGTGTGTGGGAGAGAGTGAGAGCGTGTCACTGTGTGTGAGAGAATGAGTGTGTCACTGTGTGTGTGAGAGAGAGTGAGAGTGTGTCACTGTGTGTGGGAGAGTGAGTGTGTCACTGTGTGTGAGAGAGAGTGAGTGTGTCACTGTGTGTGTGGGAGAGAGTGAGAGTGTGTCACTGTGTGTGAGAGAGTGAGTGTGTGTCACTGTGTGTGTGGGAGAGAGTGAGTGTGTATCACTGTGTGTGGTAGAGAGTGAGAGTGTGTCACTATGTGTGGGAGAGAGTGAGTGTGTGTCACTGTGTGTGTGGGAGAGAGTGAGAGTGTGTCACTGTGTGTGTGAGAGTGAGTGTGTCACTGTGTATGTGGGAGAGAGTGAGAGTGTGTCACTGTGTATGTGAGAGTGAGTGTGTCACTGTGTGTGTGCGAGTGAGTGTGTCACTGTGTGTGAGTGAGTGTGTGTGTCACTGTGTGTGTGGGAGAGAGGGAGAGTGTGTCACTGTGTGTGTGGGAGAGAGGGTGTGTGTCACTGTGTGTGTGAGAGAGTGAGAGTGTGTCACTGTGTGTGTGGGAGAGAGTGAGAGTGTGTCACTGTGTGTGAGAAAGTGAGTGTGTGCCACTGTGTGTGTGGGAGAGAGTGAGTGTGTGTCACTGTGTGTGTGGAAGAGAGTGAGTGTGTGTCACTGTGTGTGGGAGAGAGTGAGAGTGTGTCACTGTGTGTGTGGGAGAGTGAGTGTGTCACTGTGTGTGAGAGAGAGTGAGAGTGTGTCACTGTGTGTGAGAGAGTGAGTGTGTCACTGTGTGTGAGAGAGAGTGAGAGTGTGTCACTGTGTGTGTGGGAGAGAGTGAGTGTGTCACTGTGTGGGAGAGAGGGTGTGTGTCACTGTGTGTGAGAGAGTGTGTGTGTGTGTCACTGTGTATGTGGGAGAGAGTGAGTGTGTCACTGTGTGTGTCACTGTGTGTGTGGGAGAGAGTGAGAGTGTGTCACTGTGTGTGAGAAAGTGAGTGTGTGTCACTGTGTGTGTGGGAGAGAGTGAGTGTGTGTCACTGTGTGTGGGAGAGAGTGAGAGTGTGTCACTGTGTGTGTGGGAGAGAGTGAGAGTGTGTCACTGTGTGTGTGGGAGAGAGTGAGTGTGTATCACTGTGTGTGGTAGAGAGTGAGAGTGTGTCACTATGTGTGGGAGAGAGTGAGTGTGTGTCACTGTGTGTGTGGGAGAGAGTGAGAGTGTGTCACTGTGTGTGTGAGAGTGAGTGTGTCACTGTGTGTGTGGGAGAGAGTGAGAGTGTGTCACTGTGTATGTGAGAGTGAGTGTGTCACTGTGTGTGTGCGAGTGAGTGTGTCACTGTGTGTGAGTGAGTGTGTGTGTCACTGTGTGTGTGGGAGAGAGGGAGAGTGTGTCACTGTGTGTGTGGGAGAGAGGGTGTGTGTCACTGTGTGTGTGAGAGAGTGAGAGTGTGTCACTGTGTGTGTGGGAGAGAGTGAGAGTGTGTCACTGTGTGTGAGAAAGTGAGTGTGTGTCACTGTGTGTGTGGGAGAGAGTGAGTGTGTGTCACTGTGTGTGTGGAAGAGAGTGAGTGTGTGTCACTGTGTGTGGGAGAGAGTGAGAGTGTGTCACTGTGTGTGTGGGAGAGTGAGTGTGTCACTGTGTGTGAGAGAGAGTGAGAGTGTGTCACTGTGTGTGAGAGAGTGAGTGTGTCACTGTGTGGGAGAGAGGGTGTGTGTCACTGTGTGTGAGAGAGTGTGTGTGTGTGTCACTGTGTATGTGGGAGAGAGTGAGTGTGTCACTGTGTGTGTCACTGTGTGTGTGGGAGAGAGTGAGAGTGTGTCACTGTGTGTGAGAAAGTGAGTGTGTGTCACTGTGTGTGTGGGAGAGAGTGAGTGTGTGTCACTGTGTGTGGGAGAGAGTGAGAGTGTGTCACTGTGTGTGTGGGAGAGAGTGAGAGTGTGTCACTGTGTGTGTGGGAGAGAGTGAGTGTGTGTCACTGTGTGTGTGGGAGAGAGGGTGTGTCACTGTGTGTGTGGGAGAGAGTGAGAGTGTGTCACTGTGTGTGGGAGAGAGGGAGTGTGTCACTGTGTGTGTGGGAGAGAGTGAGAGCGTGTCACTGTGTGTGAGAGAATGAGTGTGTCACTGTGTGTGTGAGAGAGAGTGAGAGTGTGTCACTGTGTGTGGGAGAGTGAGTGTGTCACTGTGTGTGAGAGAGAGTGAGTGTGTCACTGTGTGAGAGAGAGTGAGTGTGTCACTGTGTGTGTGGGAGAGAGTGAGAGTGTGTCACTGTGTGTGAGAGAGTGAGTGTGTGTCACTGTGTGTGTGGGAGAGAGTGAGTGTGTATCACTGTGTGTGGTAGAGAGTGAGAGTGTGTCACTATGTGTGGGAGAGAGTGAGTGTGTGTCACTGTGTGTGTGAGAGTGAGTGTGTCACTGTGTGTGTGGGAGAGAGTGAGAGTGTGTCACTGTGTATGTGAGAGTGAGTGTGTCACTGTGTGTGAGAGAGTGTGTGTGTCACTGTGTGTGTGGGAGAGAGGGAGAGTGTGTCACTGTGTGTGTGTGAGAGAGAGTGTGTGTCACTGTGTGTGTGGGAGAGAGGGTGTGTGTCACTGTGTGTGTGAGAGAGTGAGAGTGTGTCACTGTGTGTGTGGGAGAGAGTGAGAGTGTGTCACTGTGTGTGAGAACGTGAGTGTGTGTCACTGTGTGTGTGGGAGAGAGTGAGTGTGTGTCACTGTGTGTGTGGAAGAGAGTGAGTGTGTGTCACTGTGTGTGGGAGAGAGTGAGAGTGTGTCACTGTGTGTGTGGGAGAGAGTGAGAGTGTGTCACAGTGTGTGTGGGAGAGAGTGAGAGTGTGTCACTGTGTGTGTGGGAGAGAGTGAGTGTGTCACTGTGTGTGTGGGAGAGATGGTGTGTGTCACTGTGTGTGAGAGAGTGTGTGTGTGTGTCACTGTGTATGTGGGAGAGAGTGAGTGTGTCACTGTGTGTGTCACTGTGTGTGTGGGAGAGAGTGAGAGTGTGTCACTGTGTGTGTGGGAGAGAGTGAGAGTGTGTCACTGTGTGTGAGAAAGTGAGTGTGTGTTACTGTGTGTGTGGGAGAGAGTGAGTGTGTATCACTGTGTGTGGGAGAGAGTGAGAGTGTGTCACTATGTGTGGGAGAGAGTGAGTGTGTGTCACTGTGTGTGTGGGAGAGAGTGAGAGTGTGTCACTGTGTGTGTGAGAGTGAGTGTGTCACTGTGTGTGGGAGAGAGTGAGAGTGTGTCACTGTGTGTGAGAAAGTGAGTGTGTGTTACTGTGTGTGTGGGAGAGAGTGAGTGTGTATCACTGTTTGTGGGAGAGAGTGAGTGTGTGTCACTGTGTGTGAGAGAGTGCGTGTGTGTGTGTGTCACTGTGTGTGTGGGAGAGAGTGAGTGTGTGTCACTGTGTGTGTGGGAGAGAGTGAGTGTGTCACTGTGTGTGTGAGAGAGTGTGTGTGTGTCACTGTGTGTGTGGGAGAGATGGAGTGTGTCACTGTGTGTGAGAGAGTGTGTGTGTCACTGTGTGTGTGGGAGAGAGGGAGAGTGTGTCACTGTGTGTGTGTGAGAGAGAGTGTGTGTCACTGTGTGTGTGGGAGAGAGGGTGTGTGTCACTGTGTGTGTGAGAGAGTGAGAGTGTGTCACTGTGTGTGTGGGAGAGAGTGAGAGTGTGTCACTGTGTGTGAGAAAGTGAGTGTGTGTCACTGTGTGTGTGGGAAAGAGTGAGTGTGTGTCACTGTGTGTGTGGAAGAGAGTGAGTGTGTGTCACTGTGTGTGGGAGAGAGTGAGAGTGTGTCACTGTGTGTGTGGGAGAGTGAGTGTGTCACTGTGTGTGTGTGAGAGAGTGAGTGTGTCACTGTGTGTGTGAGAGAGTGAGAGTGTGTCACTGTGTGTGTGAGAGTGAGTGTGTGTCACTGTGTGTGTGAGAATGAGTGAGTGTGTCACTCTGTGGGAGAGTGTGAGTGTGTCACTGTGTGAGAGAGTGAGAGTGTGTCACTGTGTGTGAGAATGAGTGAGTGTGTCACTCTGTGAGAGAGTGTGAGTGTGTCACTGTGTGTGAGAGTGAGAGTGTGTCACTGTGTGTGAGAGAGAGTGAGTGTGTCACTGTGTGAGAGAGTGAGGGTGTGTCACTGTGTTTGCGAAAGAGTGAGTGTGTCACTGTGTGTGAGAGAGTGAGAGTGTGTCGCTGTGTGTGAGAATGAGTGAGTGTGTCACTCTGAGAGAGTGTGAGTGTGTCACTGTGTGTGAGAGTGAGAGTGTGTCACTGTGTGTGAGAGAGAGTGAGTGTGTCACTGTGTGAGAGAGAGTGAATGAGAGTGTGTCACTGTGTGTGGGAGAGAGTGAGAGTGTGTCACTGTGTGTGAGAATGAGTGAGTGTGTCACTCTGTGAGAGAGTGTGAGTGTGTCACTGTGTGTGAGAGTGAGAGTGTGTCACTGTGTGTGTGAGAGAGTGAGTGTGTCACTGTGTGTGAGAGAGTGAATGAGAGTGTGTCACTGTGTGTGGGAGAGAGTGAGAGTGTGTCACTGTGTGTGAGAGAGAGTGTGAGTGTGTCACTGTGTGTGTGAGAGAGTGTGTGTCACTGTGTGTATGTGAGAGAGTGTATGTCACTGTGTGTGAAAGAGTGAGAGTGTGTGAATGTGTGAGTGTCACTGTGTATGTGAGAGAGTGAGTGTGTGTATGTGTGAGAGTGTGTCACTGTGTGTGTGAGAGAGAGTGTGTCACTGTGTGTGTGAGTGAGAGAGTGTGTGTATGTATGAGAGAGTGTGTCACTGTGTGTGAGAGAGTGAGTGTGTCACTGTGTGTGTGAGAGAGTGTGTCACTGTGTGTATGTGAGAGAGTGAGTGTGTCACTGTCTGTGTGAGAGAGTGTGTCACTGTGTGTGTGAGTGAGAGAGTGTGTGTATGTATGAGAGAGTGTGTCACTGTGTGTATGTGTGAGAGTGTCACGTGTGTGTGTGAGAGTGAGTGTGTCACTGTGTGTGAGAGAGAGTGAGTGTGTCACTGTGTGTATGTGTGAGAGTGAGTGTGTCACTGTGTGAGTGAGTGTGTCACTGTGTGTATATATGTGAGAGTGTCACGTGTGTGTGAGAGTGAGTGAGTGTGTCACACTGTGTGTGAGAGAGTGAGTGTGTCACTGTGTGAGAGAATGAATGAGTGTGTCACTGTGTGTATGTGTGAGAGTGAGTGTGTCCCTGTGTGTGAGAGAGAGAGTGTGTCACTGTGTGTGTGAGAGAGTGAGAGTGTGTCACTGTGTGTGTGAGAGTGAGTGTGTCACTGTGTGTGAGAGAGTGTGTGTGTCACTGTGTGTGTGGGAGAGAGGGAGAGTGTGTCACTGTGTGTGTGTGAGAGAGAGTGTGTGTCACTGTGTGTGTGGGAGAGAGGGTGTGTGTCACTGTGTGTGTGAGAGAGTGAGAGTGTGTCACTGTGTGTGTGGGAGAGAGTGAGAGTGTGTCACTGTGTGTGAGAAAGTGAGTGTGTGTCACTGTGTGTGTGGGAGAGAGTGAGTGTGTGTCACTGTGTGTGTGGAAGAGAGTGAGTGTGTGTCACTGTGTGTGGGAGAGAGTGAGAGTGTGTCACTGTGTGTGTGGGAGAGAGTGAGAGTGTGTCACTGTGTGTGTGGGAGAGAGTGAGTGTGTCACTGTGTGTGTGGGAGAGATGGTGTGTGTCACTGTGTGTGAGAGAGTGTGTGTGTGTGTCACTGTGTATGTGGGAGAGAGTGAGTGTGTCACTGTGTGTGTCACTGTGTGTGTGGGAGAGAGTGAGAGTGTGTCACTGTGTGTGTGGGAGAGAGTGAGAGTGTGTCACTGTGTGTGAGAAAGTGAGTGTGTGTCACTGTGTGTGTGGGAGAGAGTGAGTGTGTATCACTGTGTGTGGGAGAGAGTGAGAGTGTGTCACTATGTGTGGGAGAGAGTGAGTGTGTGTCACTGTGTGTGTGGGAGAGAGTGAGAGTGTGTCACTGTGTGTGTGAGAGTGAGTGTGTCACTGTGTGTGTGGGAGAGAGTGAGAGTGTGTCACTGTGTATGTGAGAGTGAGTGTGTCACTGTGTGTGAGAGAGTGTGTGTGTCACTGTGTGTGTGGGAGAGAGGGAGAGTGTGTCACTGTGTGTGTGTGAGAGAGAGTGTGTGTCACTGTGTGTGTGGGAGAGAGGGTGTGTGTCACTGTGTGTGTGAGAGAGTGAGAGTGTGTCACTGTGTGTGTGGGAGAGAGTGAGAGTGTGTCACTGTGTGTGAGAAAGTGAGTGTGTGTCACTGTGTGTGTGGGAGAGAGTGAGTGTGTGTCACTGTGTGTGTGGAAGAGAGTGAGTGTGTGTCACTGTGTGTGGGAGAGAGTGAGAGTGTGTCACTGTGTGTGTGAGAGTGAGTGTGTCACTGTGTGTGAGAGAGTGTGTGTGTCACTGTGTGTGTGGGAGAGCGGGAGAGTGTGTCACTGTGTGTGTGAGAGAGAGAGTGTGTGTCACTGTGTGTGTGGGAGAGAGGGTGTGTGTCACTGTGTGTGTGAGAGAGTGAGAGTGTGTCACTGTGTGTGTGGGAGAGAGTGAGAGTGTGTCACTGTGTGTGAGAAAGTGAGTGTGTGTCACTGTGTGTGTGGGAGAGAGTGAGTGTGTGTCACTGTGTGTGTGGAAGAGAGTGAGAGTGTGTCACTGTGAGTGGGAGAGAGTGAGAGTGTGTCACTGTGTGTGTGGGAGAGAGTGAGAGTGTGTCACTGTGTGTGTGGGAGAGAGTGAGTGTGTCACTGTGTGTGTGGGAGAGATGGTGTGTGTCACTGTGTGTGAGAGAGTGTGTGTGTGTGTCACTGTGTATGTGGGAGAGAGTGAGTGTGTCACTGTGTGTGTCACTGTGTGTGTGGGAGAGAGTGAGAGTGTGTCACTGTGTGTGTGGGAGAGAGTGAGAGTGTGTCACTGTGTGTGAGAAAGTGAGTGTGTGTCACTGTGTGTGTGGGAGAGAGTGAGTGTGTATCACTGTGTGTGGGAGAGAGTGAGAGTGTGTCACTATGTGTGGGAGAGAGTGAGTGTGTGTCACTGTGTGTGTGGGAGAGAGTGAGAGTGTGTCACTGTGTGTGTGAGAGTGAGTGTGTCACTGTGTGTGTGGGAGAGAGTGAGAGTGTGTCACTGTGTATGTGAGAGTGAGTGTGTCACTGTGTGTGAGAGAGTGTGTGTGTCACTGTGTGTGTGGGAGAGAGGGAGAGTGTGTCACTGTGTGTGTGTGAGAGAGAGTGTGTGTCACTGTGTGTGTGGGAGAGAGTGAGAGTGTGTCACTGTGTGTGTGAGAGAGTGAGAGTGTGTCACTGTGTGTGTGGGAGAGAGTGAGAGTGTATCACTGTGTGTGTGGGAGAGAGTGAGTGTGTGTCACTGTGTGTGAGAAAGTGAGTGTGTGTCACTGTGTGTGTGGGAGAGAGTGAGTGTGTGTCACTGTGTGTGTGGAAGAGAGTGAGTGTGTGTCACTGTGTGTGGGAGAGAGTGAGAGTGTGTCACTGTGTGTGTGGGAGAGAGTGAGAGTGTGTCACTGTGTGTGTGGGAGAGAGTGAGTGTGTCACTGTGTGTGTGGGAGAGATGGTGTGTGTCACTGTGTGTGAGAGAGTGTGTGTGTGTGTCACTGTGTATGTGGGAGAGAGTGAGTGTGTCACTGTGTGTGTCACTGTGTGTGTGGGAGAGAGTGAGAGTGTGTCACTGTGTGTGTGGGAGAGAGTGAGAGTGTGTCACTGTGTGTGAGAAAGTGAGTGTGTGTCACTGTGTGTGTGGGAGAGAGTGAGTGTGTATCACTGTGTGTGGGAGAGAGTGAGAGTGTGTCACTATGTGTGGGAGAGAGTGAGTGTGTGTCACTGTGTGTGTGGGAGAGAGTGAGAGTGTGTCACTGTGTGTGTGAGAGTGAGTGTGTCACTGTGTGTGTGGGAGAGAGTGAGAGTGTGTCACTGTGTATGTGAGAGTGAGTGTGTCACTGTGTGTGAGAGAGTGTGTGTGTCACTGTGTGTGTGGGAGAGAGGGAGAGTGTGTCACTGTGTGTGTGTGAGAGAGAGTGTGTGTCACTGTGTGTGTGGGAGAGAGTGAGAGTGTGTCACTGTGTGTGTGAGAGAGTGAGAGTGTGTCACTGTGTGTGTGGGAGAGAGTGAGAGTGTATCACTGTGTGTGTGGGAGAGAGTGAGAGTGTGTCACTGTGTGTGAGAAAGTGAGTGTGTGTCACTGTGTGTGTGGGAGAGAGTGAGTGTGTGTCACTGTGTGTGTGGAAGAGAGTGAGTGTGTGTCACTGTGTGTGGGAGAGAGTGAGAGTGTGTCACTGTGTGTGTGGGAGAGAGTGAGAGTGTGTCACTGTGTGTGTGGGAGAGAGTTAGTGTGTCACTGTGTGTGTGGGAGAGATGGTGTGTGTCACTGTGTGTGAGAGAGTGTGTGTGTGTGTCACTGTGTATGTGGGAGAGAGTGAGTGTGTCACTGTGTGTGTCACTGTGTGTGTGGGAGAGAGTGAGAGTGTGTCACTGTGTGTGTGGGAGAGAGTGAGAGTGTGTCACTGTGTGTGAGAAAGTGAGTGTGTGTCACTGTGTGTGTGGGAGAGAGTGAGTGTGTATCACTGTGTGTGGGAGAGAGTGAGAGTGTGTCACTATGTGTGGGAGAGAGTGAGTGTGTGTCACTGTGTGTGTGGGAGAGAGTGAGAGTGTGTCACTGTGTGTGTGAGAGTGAGTGTGTCACTGTGTGTGTGGGAGAGAGTGAGAGTGTGTCACTGTGTATGTGAGAGTGAGTGTGTCACTGTGTGTGAGAGAGTGTGTGTGTCACTGTGTGTGTGGGAGAGAGGGAGAGTGTGTCACTGTGTGTGTGGGAGAGAGGGTGTGTGTCACTGTGTGTGTGGGAGAGAGGGTGTGTGTCACTGTGTGTGTGAGAGAGTGAGAGTGTGTCACTGTGTGTGTGGGAGAGAGTGAGAGTGTGTCACTGTGTGTGAGAAAATGAGTGTGTGTCACTGTGTGTGTGGGAGAGAGTGAGTGTGTGTCACTGTGTGTGTGGAAGAGAGTGAGTGTGTGTCACTGTGTGTGGGAGAGAGTGAGAGTGTGTCACTGTGTGTGTGGGAGAGTGAGTGTGTCACTGTGTGTGAGAGAGAGTGAGAGTGTGTCACTGTGTGTGAGAGAGTGAGTGTGTCACTGTGTGTGAGAGAGAGTGAGAGTGTGTCACTGTGTGTGTGTGAGAGAGTGAGTGTGTCACTGTGTGTGTGAGAGAGTGAGAGTGTGTCACTGTGTGTGTGAGAGTGAGTGTGTGTCACTGTGTGTGTGAGAATGAGTGAGTGTGTCACTCTGTGAGAGAGTGTGAGTGTGTCACTGTGTGAGAGAGTGAGAGTGTGTCACTGTGTGTGAGAATGAGTGAGTGTGTCACTCTGTGAGAGAGTGTGAGTGTGTCACTGTGTGTGAGAGTGAGTGTGTCTCACTGTGTGTGAGAGAGAGTGAGTGTGTCACTGTGTGAGAGAGTGAGGGTGTGTCACTGTGTGTGTGAGAGAGTGAGTGTGTCCCTGTGTGTGAGAGAGTGAGAGTGTGTCACTGTGTGTGAGAATGAGTGAGTGTGTCACTCTGTGAGAGAGTGTGAGTGTGTCACTGTGTGTGAGAGTGAGAGTGTGTCACTGTGTGTGAGAGAGAGTGAGTGTGTCACTGTGTGAGAGAGTGAGGGTGTGTCACTGTGTGTGTGAGAGAGTGAGTGTGTCACTGTGTGAGAGAGTGAGGGTGTGTCACTGTGTGTGTGAGAGAGTGAGTGTGTCACTGTGTGTGAGAGAGTGAATGAGAGTGTGTCACTGTGTGTGGGAGAGAGTGAGAGTTTGTCACTGTGTGTGAGAGAGAGTGTGAGTGTGTCACTGTGTGTGTGAGAGAGTGTGTGTCACTGTGTGTATGTGAGAGAGTGTATGTCACTGTGTGTGAAAGAGTGAGAGTGTGTGAATGTGTGAGTGTCACTGTGTATGTGAGAGAGTGTGTGTGTATGTGTGAGAGTGTGTCACTGTGTGTGAGAGAGAGTGTGTCACTGTGTGTGTGAGTGAGAGAGTGTGTGTATGTATGAGAGAGTGTGTCACTGTGTGTGAGAGAGTGAGTGTGTCACTGTGAGTGTGAGAGAGTGTGTCACTGTGTGTATGTGAGAGAGTGAGTGTGTCACTGTCTGTGTGAGAGAGTGTGTCACTGTGTGTGAGTGAGAGAGTGTGTGTATGTATGAGAGAGTGTGTCACTGTGTGTATGTGTGAGAGTGTCACGTGTGTGTGTGAGAGTGAGTGTGTCACTGTGTGTGAGAGAGAGTGAGTGTGTCACTGTGTGAGAGAATGAGTGAGTGTGTCACTGTGTGTATGTGTGAGAGTGAGTGTGTCACTGTGTGAGTGAGTGTGTCACTGTGTGTGTATATGTGAGAGTGTCACGTGTGTGTGAGAGTGAGTGATTGTGTCACTGTGTGTGTGAGAGAGTGAGTGTGTCACTGTGTGAGAGAATAATGAGTGTGTCACTGTGTGTATGTGTGAGTGAGTGTGTCACTGTGTGTGAGAGAGAGTGTGTCACTGTGTGTGTGAGAGAGTGAGAGTGTGTCACTGTGTGTGTATGTGTGAGAGAGTGTGTCACTGTGTGTGAGAGTGAGTGAGTGTGTCACTGTGTGTGAGAGAGTGTGTGTATGTGTGACAGAGTGTGTCACTGTGTGTGAGAAAGTGTGTGAGACACTGTGTGTATATGTGTGAGTGAGTGTGTCACTGTGTGTATGTGTGAGACAGTGAGTGTGTCACTGTGTGTATGTGTGAGAGTGTGTGAGATAGTGAGTGTGTCACTGTGTGTATGTGTGAGAGAATGTGAGATAGTGAGTGTGTCACTGTGTGTATGTGTGAGTGAGTGTGTCACTGTGTGTATGTGTGAGAGTGAGTGTGTCACTGTGTGAGTGAGTGTGTCACTGTGTGTGTATATGTGAGAGTGTCACGTGTGTGTGAGAGTGAGTGAGTGTGTCACTGTGTGTGTGAGAGAGTGAGTGTGTCACTGTGTGAGAGAATGAATGAGTGTGTCACTGTGTGTATGTGTGAGACAGTGAGTGTGTCACTGTGTGTATGTGTGAGAGTGTGTGAGATAGTGAGTGTGTCACTGTGTGTATGTGTGAGAGAATGTGAGATAGTGAGTGTGTCACTGTGTGTATGTGTGAGTGAGTGTGTCACTGTGTGTATGTGTGACAGAGTGTGTCACTGTGTGTGAGAGAGTGAGTGTGTCACTGTGTGTATATGTGAGAGAGTGAGTGTGTCACTGTGCGTATGTGTGAGACAGTGAGTGTGTCACTGTGTGTATGTGAGAGTGTGTGAGATAGTGATTGTGTCACTGTGTGTGTATGTGTGAGAGAGTGTGAGATAGTGAGTGTGTCACTGTGTGTATGTGTGAATGTGTGTGTCACTGTGTGAGTGTTCATGTGTGAGTGGGAGTGAGTATGTGAGTGTGCGCAGAAGGCATGGTTGTGTGTGTGAGTGACCATGTGATTCTGATGTGAGTGTGTAGGAGGAGTTATGGGTACCTGTGTGATTGTGAGTGTGTCACTGTGTGTGAGTAGGTCTGAGTGTGTGTGGGGGATGGTGGGGTTGTGTGCAGGGGGTTTATGGATATGTACACCTGTGTGTGTCTGTGTGTGGGTGTGTGTATGTATGAGTGTGTCTGTGTATGTGTGTGTGAGTGGGTTTGGATGTATGTGAGTGTGTGTGGGTGGGTTTATGTGTGTGAGTGGATATGTGTCTGTGTGTGTGAGTAGATGTGTGTGTCTGGGTGGGTGGGTGTGTCTGTGTGTGAATAGGTGTGTGTGTGTGGGTGGGTGGGTGGGTGTGGGTGTGCTGTGTGGGAGAGTGTGTGTGTCTGTGTGGGTGGGGATGCGTGTGTGTGTGTGCGCGCGCAGTTCAGTGCTGTATATAGGCTGCACTTAAATGTGTATATAGGCTGCAGGTTAAATGCTGTGTATAGAATGCAGGTTAGTGCAGTATATAGGCTGCTGGGTAAATGCAGTATATTGGCTGCAGGTTAGTGCTGTATACAGGATGCAGGTTAAATGCTGTATGTAGGCTGCAGGTTAGTGCAGTATATAGGCTGCAGGTTAGTACTGTATATAGGCTGCAGGTTAAGTGTTGTATACAGGATGCAGGTTAAATGCTATATGTAGGCTGCAGGTTAGTGCAGTATATAGGCTATAGGTTAGTGCTGTATATAGGCTGCAGGTTAAGTGCTATATATAGACTGCAGGTTAAGTGTTTTATATAGGATGCAGGATAAATGCTGCATATAGGCTGCAGGTGAGTGCTGTATACAGGCTGTAGGTTAGTGCTGTATATAGGCTGCAGGTTAAATGCTGGATATAAGCTGCAGGTTAAATGCAGTATACAGGCTGCAGGCTAAATGCTCTATATAGGCTGCAGGTTAGTGCTGTCTATAGGCTGCAGGTTAAATACTGTGTATAGGCTGCAGACTAAGTGCTATATACAGGCTGCAGGCTAAGTGCTATATACAGGCTGCATATAGCCTGCAGGTTAGTGCTGTATATAGGCTGCAGGTTAAATGCTGTATATAGGCTGCAGGTTAGTGTTGTATATAGGCTGCAGGTTACGTGCTGTCTATAGGCTGCAGGGTAAATGCTGTGTATAGGCTGCAGGTTAAGTCCTATATATAGGTTGCGCGCTATCATATTAATTCAGGAGATGTGGGGGGGCCACTGGCTGGTCCCAGCATTTATTGCCCGTCCCTAGTTGCCCCCTTGAGAAGGTGGGTAGGGGGTGAGCTGCCCTCTTGAACGGCTGCTGCCCACCTGCTGGGGGTTGACCCACAATGTCCCTGAGGAAGGGGGTATTCCAGGATTCTGACCCAGCGTCAGTGAAGGAACAGGGAAGGAACAGAGAATATATTCCAAATCGGGAAGAATGAGTGGCGTGGAGGGTGGGTGTTCCCATGAATTTGTATGGAATGTCACTCTGAAAAGCTTTGCCTAGTGAGCAATGCAGGCAGATCACCGAGTTCAGTAGCATAGATAAGTAAATAATAGGGAAACAGCAGCAAAAACGGAAAACACACTGGTGACATAGTTGTTGGCAATTTTTGAAAAGTACGCTATTAAGTTTAAAGAGTGTGGGACGACGGTAGGAAATGGGAAGCTTCGATCTGCAGGCAGGAGCTCACAAGGAGTCGTCCAGATCCCGGGGGCACCTTGTACCTGCTGCTCTTGTCCTTCTAGATGGTAGAGGTCACGGGTTTGGAAAGGGCCGCTCAAGGATATGGTGCCCTTTGAGCTTCTTCCAAAGACCGTCCGTCAGTGGAGGGGCAGGGGGTTTGGGGGAGGGTTCGACGCAAATCAGCATGAACCAACGGCAGAGTGATTGGGAACAGCGGGAGCCCCAGTACTCTGCTGGTGAAATTGAGCCGATGTATCTTTAAGGATGGGTGTGTGTGTTTGTGTGTGTGTGTTAGTGCACGATAATTAATATCCTGTGCCCGTATTGAACGTGTGTGACTGGGTGTGTCGTCCCTGCTGGAGGAAGCCATAGTAATTTCCATCTGGGACAAGGTTAGAGGCGTGGCAGTTATGGTGCAGTGCAATCAATTTGTCGTGAGCTCTGGACTTTCAGCAAAAAAACTCTCTCGGATTTTTGCCACCGTTAAATCGAATCCCTTTCCCCCTGAGGTGATTTTTAAAAAGAGGTTTCACTTGCGAAAGGCTTTTCTGTCTTCGCAGCCATTGCCTCGCGAGACATTGATCGTTACACCTATTTTCCGATCAACGCGTTCCGAGGTGGCACTGGTAGGACTTGTAAATGGGTCGCCTGCCTCAGAGGTGGGGACACTGCCACTGAACCCCCTAAGAGTGTACAGACCTTCCCTTCCGTTAGTACACCAGGGGCAATTCTGCAGATACCTCTTGATCTGGTTCCAGACAAACTGCAGATGCTGGGATCCCAGGTAGTCAGGCAGCTTCAGGAGGGGGAGAAGTCAACGTTTCGGATGTGACCCACCTTCAGGACCGGGGGCACGGGTTGGGGGGAGCTGCAGATAAAGTGGGGAGGGATTTGGGTGGGGAGAGGGGCGGGATGGTAGGTGGGTCAAAGAGCAGGAGGGCTGGGTTGGCAGTGAGAAAGGGACTCACTGAGGGAAGTAGAGAACTTCTTCAAAGTGGGTGTCCTTGACTCACCTACCACTACCCCCCCCCTTCTCAATCTTTCCCCTCTCACCCTAAACCCCACGCCCTCTAGTTCTGGACTCCCTGACCCCAGGGAAAAGACTTTGCCTATTTATCCTATCCATGCCCCTCCATGATTTTGTAAACCTCTATAAGGTCACCCCTCAGCCTCCGACGCTCCAGGGAAAACAGCCCCAGCCTGTTCAGCCTCTCCCTGTAGCTCAGATCCTCCAACCCTGGCAATAATTTTGTCAACCAAGTGGCCAGCAGGTGGGATGGGAGGTCAAAGGTCATCTGTGAGGAGGGGGTGCAATGGGCAAGGATTGGATGTGCCCCCCCCCTCTTCTTTTTGCCCCTGGTCCTCAACAGCGACTTGTCGGAACAGGAACATGCTGCCTGCGTGTTCCTTTTCCCCAGAACTGTGGCCCCCTGCACTCCCTCCCAATCCTCCGAGCTTGACCGGTTTCCCATTCCCATACGATCCCACGGCCCGACCACGATCCCAGCCTTGGGGGTGGGGGGAGAGGGGGAAGCGCAGGTCATGGGAACTGCCCGGGTATTTGGCATCGCCAATTGACGTGTGCAGGAGAGAGCTCCACGGCAATCAGGATCCCGCTGGCATTCCCAAATTCCTGCTGCCGAACGGCACTGCCAACCCCCCTCGGGAACGCTCAGGCCGGGTTAACCCTCTCTGTACCGGGATACACGAGTGAACTTGCTGTGAGAGGATTTGCGCCCTCCCCCCACCGGTCTCGACAGACTGGAAGGATCGCTCAGTGGTCTGACTCAGATCGCAGAGCGCAGAGGGAGGCCATTCGCCCTGTCTGCTCCATGCCGGCCCCCTCCTGCACACTCCAATCGCTTCCTATCGTCCTGCCCCTATCCCCTTCCCCTCAAACCGTTGGAGGCAAGTAAGAACGATACCGCTCCTGGGAGAGGCGAAAAGCACAGTGCTGGAAAAGCACAGCCGGTCAGGCAGCGTCCAGGAGCAGGAGAGTTGATGTTTCGGACATAAGCTCCTCACCGGGAATGCCCAGGTATTCCTGAGGAAGGGCTTATGCTCGAAACGTCGACTCTCCTGCTCCTTGGACGCTACCTGACCGGCTGTGCTTTTCCAGCACCACTCTCTCGACTCGGAGGACCGTAGCAAGGAATATTGACTGTCACCAACAGCAGCTCACAGAGGTTTATAAAACCATGAGGGGGCATGGATACGGTAAATAGACAAGGCCTTTTCCCTGGGGTGGGGGAGTCCAGAACCAGAGGGCATAGGTTTAGGGTGAGAGGGAAAAGATGTAAAAGAGACCTAAGGGGCAACTTTTTCACCCAGAGGGCCTCGGAACACTTCAACCCCAGGGCATCAATGTGGACTTCAACAGTTTCCTCATTTCCCCTCCCCCCACCTCACCCTAGTTTCAAACTTCCAGCTCAGCACTGTCCCCATGACTTGTCCGGACTTGTCCTACCTGCCTATCTCCTTTTCCACCTATCCACTCCACCCTCTCCTCCCTGACCTATCACCTTCATCCCCTCCCCCACTCACCTATTGTACTCTATGCTACTCTATCCCCACCCCCACCCTCCTCTAGCTTATCTCTCCACGCTCCAGGCTCACTGCCTTTATTCCTGAGGAAGGGCTTTTGCCCGAAACCTCGATTTCGCTGCTCGTCGGATGCTGCCTGAACTGCTGTGCTCTTCCAGCACCCACTAATCCAGAATCTGATCTAAATCTGCTGCTCCCTTATCGGAAAGCTGTGACCTCTCGTTCTCGATTGCTCCACCTGCTTTACATTTAAAATGTCAAGCCCCTTCAGCGTCTTCAGTACCTCAATTAAGATCTAAACTCGAGTGAATGCAGACCTAAAGTGCTCAACCTCTCCTCATTAAAACACACCTTTCTGCTCTGGAATTAATCGAGTGGACCTTCTTTGAACTGCCTCGTATACAACTGCATCTCTCGGCAAGTCAGGGGGGACCAAAACTGTGTACAATACTCCGAGTGCAGACGCAGTAATGCCTCCGACATTGGTAGCAACACTTCCCTACGCTTATGCGCTCCTCCTTCAGAAAATGGCAAAATTCCATTTGCCTTCCTTCTCAGGGGCGGCACGGTGGCACAGTGGTTAGCCCTGCCGTCTCACAGCGCCAGAGACCTGGGTTCAATTCCCGCCTCGGGCGACTGACTGTGTGGAGTTTGCACATTCTCCCCGTGTCTGGTGGGTTTCCTCCCGCAGGCCAGGGTGAATGGGCCGTGCTGAATTGCCCGTAGTGTTAGGTGAAGGCGGTAAATGTAAGGGAATGGGTCTGGGTGGGTTGCTCTTCGGCGGGTCGGTGTGGACCTGTTGGGCCGAAGGGCCTGCTTCCACACTGTAAGTAATCTAATCGCACTGTTCACTAGCTTTCGGAGATTCATGCGTCTGACCACGCAATTCAAAGTAAGTTTAAATCAGTCTTGGTGAACAGCATTCAGCAGGGATACACTTGCAACCCGAGAGGGGAAAGAGAGATTTGACCAGAGAGTGATTTGCCTGAAATTAAACCAGGGCTTAAAGAGTTAAGCCCTTCGTCTGTTTTACAGTTGGTTTCGGTGTTGTGAAGTTCGGTCGATTGAATTTGGTTCAGATTCACTCGAGATCTTTAAAGCGATAGGGAAATTCGATAGTGTGAAAACAGAAACATGGGGAGAGGTGAAGGAATCCAGAACAAAGGGCACAATCTTTAATTTCACTTCGAGAACTCAGCATCCCAGTCCTCCTGTTCAAGACGAGAGCAAACCCCGTCCAAATATATGAAGAAGGCAGCCTAGACCCTCATGTCTAGGCTTATCTTCAAGGTAAATGTAATGGGTTGTAAGCTGCAATTCGATTGGTCCAACTACTCGAGATTCAGGGAAACATAGTTTATTTTCATAGTACGGTTAAAATACAGATAGAATAAAAATAAAGGAGGAGAATTAGCTTAACTGTAACTCTATCGAGTGCTTAACAAAATAATACGTGTGTTAACTACAACTAGCTAACAGTTCCGATATAATAACATCCCAGAAACGCACCCTCGGGAAAGGCCAATTCAGTAAATTAGATGGTCTCACGTGCAATTCTAGCAACAGGAAGAGAGCATCAGGTTTTAGCTGTAACAGAGAGAGAGAGAGGGAGAGGAATAAGAGCTTCCACATTTTGTTCAGCAGCTGCTGAGAACCGAAACTAAACATCCTGGTTCTGCGAGAGCTTGACCCCACCCATTCGGGCTGCTTCTATTGTTCCAGCTTTTAGAACAACGCCCCAAGACATCACAGGCTGTTCACTTTATTGGCTTTGAGCAGACTGCTCAGGACCACTGTCTCAACCTCTCTTCATTTATAAACACCACTGGACAAAATGCGCCCCTCAGTACCATAGTCCCAGACAAGGGATCAGTCACTCAGGAATGGCGGGAGGGGAAACGTTTTCACGTCGAGGGCTCTGACTCTGTGGAATGCCGCACCCCACACACGACTGCAGGCTGTTCACTCACGGAGCAACGCTGAGGGCCGAAATCAATGGATTTTCATTCCACGTTAGGGGCTTCTGCGTTCCTAACGTTAGTGGGGCAGCAAGGAAGAAGGCGGGTTCTGGCTCGGAGACCAGCCAGGATCGTGCCAAAGTAACAGCAAAGTGTTTGGGTCTCCATACTTGCGAAGGGACGTATTGGAGGAGGTTCACTGGGGCTGTTTCCGGAGCGGAGGTGGGGGGGGGGGTTGGCTTGTGAGGAGAGACTGAGTAGACTGGGTCTGTACTCACTGGAATATGTAGAAGAATGAGGAGGGATCTTGTAGAAACATATAATTATAGGGGGACCAGATGAGGTAGAAGCAGTGAGGTTACTTGCACTGGCGGGGGAGACTAAAACCAGGAGACATAGCCTCAAAATTCCTGAAGAAGGGCCTGTGCCCGAAACGTCGAATCTCCTGTTCCCTGGATGCTGCCTGACCTGCTGTGCTGTTCCAGCAATAAAGTTTCAACTTTGATCTCCAGCATCTGCAGACCTCACTTTCTCCTCGAAATAAGGGTGACTACCCTCGCTAACTTTTTATAAGTGCGCCATCGAGAGCATTCTGTCTGGACGTATCACTACCTGGTATGGCAACTGGACCATTACCAGGTCGGAGACGGTTACAGAGAGTGGTGAACTCGGCCCGGACAATCACAAAGGCCAACCTCCCATCTATAGAATCCATCTACCAGGCCCCGCTGTCAAGGAAAGGCCACCAGCATTCTCAAAGATCCATCCCACCCTGGCAATGTTACTCTACAACCTCTACCATCGGGGGAGAAGGTACAGAAACCTGAACACACACACCAGCCGGTTTCGAAACAGTTTCTACCCGACTGCTGTTAGAATACTGAATAGACTCATAAACTCTTAACATTCGCCTGTGCCTGTGTTTTTGTCTTTGCCGCTGTTTCCCTATTATTTACTGTCTGTGCTACTTAACTCTGTGACCTGCCTGTATTGCTCACAAGGCAAAGCTTTTCACGGTGCCTCGGGACACATGACAATAAATTCAACACGATTCAGGGGGGGAGCAGGTTGAGGACTGAGCTGAGGAGAGGCCTCTTCACCCAGAGGGTTGTGAATCCGTGGAAGGCCCTGCCCAGTGATGCAGTTGAGGCTGTCTCGCTGAATGTTTTTTATAGGCAAAGGTAGGTTTTTGAACAGCGAAGGGATGAAGGGTTAGGGTGAGCGGGCGGGTAAGGGGAGCCGAGTCCACGAGAAGATCAGCCATGAGCTTATTGGATGGCCGCGCAGGCTCAAGTGGCCGAATGGCCTACTCCTGCTCCGGGTTCTGGTGATCTAACCCGCGCCACGAGGAAATTCCCAGTTAGCCAGAGACCACAAAGCTGGACTTGAACATTCAGAGGATGAATCAGGGGGCACCCAAATCTGGAAGTGACTGGGTTGTGGGAGCTGGGAGATAGGTGGAGATGGTGAGAAACAGAACAAGCGATGGACTGTCATGTGAGGGAAAGGCTGGGTTGGTGTGAGTGGACATCCTGGCAGTCCCTCACTATTGTAGGGGCACACACCTACATCTAACACAGTTAAGCAATGACTAGTCATTCAGGATGGCACCACTAACACTGCAGGAGGTACTGGAGCGGATTGTGTCTGTCTGTGTGTGTGTGTGTCTGTGTGTGTGTGTCTGTGTGTGAGAGTGTGTGTGTCTGTGTGTGTGTGTCTGTGTGTGTCTGTGTGTGTCTGTGTGTGTGTGTGAGAGTGTGTATGTGTCTGTGTATGTGTGTGTGAATGTGTGTGTGTGTCTGTGTGTGTGTGTGAGAGTGTGTATGTGTCTGTGTGTGTCTGTGTGTGTGTGTGTCTGTGTGTGTGTGTCTGTGTGTGAGAGTGTGTGTGTCTGTGTGTGTGTGTCTGTGTGTGTCTGTGTGTGTGTGTGAGAGTGTGTATGTGTCTGTGTGTGTGTGTCTGTGTGTGTGAGTCTGTGTGTGTCTGTGTGTGTCTGTGTGTGTGTGTGAGAGTGTGTATG
>NW_028270173.1:19070272-19107772 GCF_037043375.1 Chiloscyllium plagiosum | reverse complement strand
GGTGGATTGGCCGTGCTAAATTGTCCCATAGTGTTCAGGGATGTGTAGGTTAGGGTGGATTGGCCGTGCTAAATTGTCCCATAGTGTTCAGGGATGTGTAGGTTAGGGTGGATTGGCTGGGCTAAATTGTCCCATAGTGTTCAGGGATGTGTAGGTTAGGGTGGATTGGCCGTGCTAAATTGTCCCATAGTGTTCAGGGATGTGTAGGTTAGGGCGGATTGGCCGTGCTAAATTGTCCCATAGTATTCAGGGATGTGTAGGTTAGGGTGGATTGGCCGTGCTAAATTGCCCCATAGTGTTCAGGGATGTGTAGGTTAGGGTGGATTGGCCGTGCTAAATTGCCCCATAGTGTTCAGGGATGTGTAGGTTAGGGTGGATTGGCCGTGCTAAATTGTCCCATAGTGTTCAGGGATGTGTAGGTTAGGGTGGATTGGCCATGCTAAATTGTCCCATAGTGTTCAGGGATGTGTAGGTTAGGGTGGATTGGCCGTGCTAAATTGTCCCATAGTGTTCAGGGGTGTGTAGGTTAGGGTGGATTGGCCGTGCTAAATTGTCCCATAGTGTTCAGGGATGTGTAGGTTAGGGTGGATTGGCCATGCTACATTGCCCCATAGTGTTCAGGGATGTGTAGGTTAGGGTGGATTGGCCATGCTAAATTGTCCCATAGTGTTGAGGGATGTGTAGGTTAGGGTGGATTGGCAGTGCTAAATTGTCCCATAGTGTTGAGGGATGTGTAGGTTAGGGTGGATTGGCCGCGCTAAATTGTCCTATAGTGTTCAGGGATGTGCATTTTAGGGTGGATTGGCCGCGCTAAATTGTCCCATAGTGTTCAGGGATGTGTAGGTTAGGGTGGATTGGCCGTGCTAAATTATCCCATAGTGTTCAGGGATGTGTAGGTTAGGGTGGATTGGCCGTGCTAAATTGTCCCATAGTGTTCAGGGATGTGTAGGTTAGGGTGGATTGGCCATGCTAAATTGTCCCATAGTGTTCAGGGATGTGTAGGTTAGGTCAGGGGTTAATGTAGGATCGGGGAATGGGACTGGATGTGTTGCTCTTCAGACGGCCAGTGTGGACCTGTTGGGCCGAAGGGCCTGTTTCCACACTGTGGGGAATCTATGAAATCACGTTCAAGGTGGGGATTCGAACCCAGGACCCAGAACAATGTGCGGGGGTGCCTGCAGACTGTTTGGCCATCGCTTGCCCGCTTTCCAGAACTTCACCCTGGGCACACAGTCCCCGGACATGGAAATCCGCCCCCCCCTCCCCCCCATGCCCCTCCCCCGCCACCCCACTCTCTGTTCCCTTGAAGACACTGCCTCAGGCCCAGGACCTTTTGGGCAGGCTGCCCCTGATATTGCCTGATGCCCCCACCCACCCCCCACCCAAGTCTTGTCTGGGTCGAAAGGTGTCTGGTGTTTGTTTTCCACGTTTCCCTCCCGCCCCAAATAGGAGACTTGCGGGCGTTCCATTGCCTTGAACATTTCGGCGTAAACGCAGAACCTCTGTCGCGGCCCTGCGTTCGGGGCTGGCTGGGAGAGATGGGCCCATTCGGGTGTCCAGAGGAACGCAGGGTCCAGGTTGGGTTGGAGGGGGGGGGGGCTGAGGGTGCCGTGGGTCTGGTGAGGGTTCTGACGCCCCGGGGGTCCAGGAGGGGATGTCGAAGGAGTGGGGTGCAGGGCTGGGAAGGTGGTGTTGTGGGGGGGGGGTGGGGGGGTGGGACAGTGGGAGACAGGCAGGGACGAACCAGGGAGCAGAGGGAGGGCAACCAGGAAGGGACTGGCACCGACCGGGTGTGCGCCACGTCACTCTACCTTCACCAGCGACACACTTCAGTGACCGGCCCACCTCCACAAAACTGGAAAGACCACTTCCGATGCCAGAGAATCAACCGGCGCCTTCCAGAATCTTCTCCGGGGGTGGGGGGTGGTGGGGGTCGGCTGAGGTCACTGAGCCAGGCTGCGGGAAGGTGAAGAGGGGAGGGAGACGGGATTGAAGCCTCCGTACGTGGGCCAGAGGGAGAGGGAGCGGCCAATTCAACATGACCAGGCTTCCCGACTGTGCGTCTGTATTTGTGTGTGCATGCACGTGTAATGAGTGCTGTCCCTGTCCTGGGAGTGTTTGATGGGGACAGTGTAGAGTGAGCTTTACTCTGTATCTAACCCCGTGCTGTCACTGTCCCTGGGAGTGTTTGATGGGGGACAGTGTAGAGTGAGCTTTACTCTGTATCTAACTCCGTGCTGTCCCTGTCCTGGGAGTGTTTGATGGGGACAGTGTAGAGGGAGCTTTACTCTGTATCTAACCCCGTGCTGTCCCTGTCCTGGGAGTGTTTGATGGGGACAGTGTAGAGTGAGCTTTACTCTGTATCTAACCCCGTGCTGTCACTGTCCCTGGGAGTGTTTGATGGGGGACAGTGTAGAGTGAGCTTTACTCTGTATCTAACTCCGTGCTGTCCCTGTCCTGGGAGTGTTTGATGGGGACAGTGTAGAGGGAGCTTTACTCTGTATCTAACCCCGTGCTGTCCCTGTCCTGGGAGTGTTTGATAGGGACAGTGTAGAGGGAGCTTTACTCTGTATCTAACCCCGTGCTGTCCCTGTCCCTGGGAGTGTTTGATGGGGGACAGTGTAGAGTGCGCTTTACTCTGTATCTAACCCTGTGCTGTCCCTGTCCTGGGAGTGTTTGATGGGGACAGTGTAGAGGGAGCTTTACTCTGTATCTAACCCCGTGCTGTCCCTGTCCTGGGAGTGTTTGATGGGGACAGTGTAGAGGGAGCTTTACTCTGTATCTAACCCCGTGCTGTCCCTGTCCCTGGGAGTGTTTGATGGGGGACAGTGTAGAGTGAGCTTTGCTCTGTATCTAACCCCGTGCTGTCCCTGTCCTGGGAGTGTTTGATGGGGACAGTGGAGAGGGAGCTTTACTCTGTATCTAACCCCGTGCTGTCCCTGTCCTGGGAGTGTTTGATGGGGACAGTGTAGAGGGAGCTTTACTCTGTATCTAACCCCGTGCTGTCCCTGTCCCTGGGAGTGTTTGATGGGGACAGTGTAGAGGGAGCTTTACTCTGTATCTAACCCCGTGCTGTCCCTGTCCTGGGAGTGTTTGATGGGGACAGTGTAGAGGGAGCTTTACTCTGTATCTAACCCCGTGCTGTCCCTGTCCTGGGAGTGTTTGATGGGGACAGTGTAGAGGGAGCTTTACTCTGTATCTAACCCCGTGCTGTCCCTGTCCTGGGAGTGTTTGATGGGGACAGTGTAGAGGGAGCTTTACTCTGTATCTAACCCCGTGCTGTCCCTGTCCCTGGGAGTGTTTGATGGGGGACAGTGTAGAGTGAGCTTTACTCTGTATCTAACCCCGTGCTGTCCCTGTCCTGGGAGTGTTTGATGGGGACAGTGTAGAGGAAGCTTTACTCTGTATCTAACCCCGTGCTGTCCCTGTCCTGGGAGTGTTTGATGGGGACAGTGTAGAGGGAGCGTTACTCTGTATCTAACCCCGTACTGTCCCTGTCCTGGGAGTGTTTGATGGGGACAGTGTAGAGGGAGCTTTACTCTGTATCTAACCCCGTGCTGTCCCTGTCCCTGGGAGTGTTTGATGGGGACAGTGTAGAGGGAGCTTTACTCTGTATCTAACCCCGTGCTGTCCCTGTCCTGGGAGTGTTTGATGGGGACAGTGTAGAGGGAGCTTTACTCTGTATCTAACCCCGTGCTGTCCCTGTCCTGGGAGTGTTTGATGGGGACAGTGTAGAGGGAGCTTTACTCTGTATCTAACCCCGTGCTGTCCCTGTCCTGGGAGTGTTTGATGGGGACAGTGTAGAGAGAGCTTTACTCTGTATCTAACCCCGTGCTGTCCCTGTCCCTGGGAGTGTTTGATGGGGGACAGTGTAGAGTGAGCTTTAATCTGTATCTAACCCCGTGCTGTCCCTGTCCTGGGAGTGTTTGATGGGGACAGTGTAGAGGGAGCTTTACTCTGTATCTAACCCCGTGCTGTCCCTGTCCTGGGAGTGTTTGATGGGGACAGTGTAGAGGGAGCTTTACTCTGTATCTAACCCCGTGCTGTCCCTGTCCCTGGGAGTGTTTGATGGGGGACAGTGTAGAGTGAGCTTTAATCTGTATCTAACCCCGTGCTGTCCCTGTCCTGGGAGTGTTTGATGGGGACAGTGTAGAGGGAGCTTTACTCTGTATCTAACCCCGTGCTGTCCCTGTCCTGGGAGTGTTTGATGGGGACAGTGTAGAGGGAGCTTTACTCTGTATCTAACCCCGTGCTGTCCCTGTCCCTGGGAGTGTTTGATGGGGGACAGTGTAGAGTGAGCTTGACTCTATATCTAACCCCGTGCTGTCCCTGTCCTGAGAGTGTTTGATGGGGACAGTGTAGAGGGAGCTTTACTCTGTATCTAACCCCGTGCTGTCCCTGTCCTGGGAGTGTTTGATGGGGACAGTGTAGAGGGAGCTTTACTCTGTATCTAACCCCGTGCTGTCCCTGTCCTGGGAGTGTTTGATGGGGACAGTGTAGAGGGAGCTTTACTCTGTATCTAACCCCGTGCTGTCCCTGTCCCTGGGAGTGTTTGATGGGGGACAGTGTAGAGTGAGCTTTACTCTGTATCTAACCCCGTGCTGTCCCTGTCCTGGGAGTGTTTGATGGGGACAGTGTAGAGTGAGCTTTACTCTGTATCTAACCCCGTGCTGTCCCTGTCCTGGGAGTGTTTGATGGGGACAGTGTAGAGGGAGCTTTACTCTGTATCTAACCCCGTGCTGTCCCTGTCCTGGGAGTGTTTGATGGGGACAGTGTAGAGGGAGCTTTACTCTGTATCTAACCCCGTGCTGTCCCTGTCCCTGGGAGTGTTTGATGGGGACAGTGTAGAGGGAGCTTTACTCTGTATCTAACCCCGTGCTGTCCCTGTCCTGGGAGTGTTTGATGGGGACAGTGTAGAGGGAGCTTTACTCTATATCTAACCCCGTGCTGTCCCTGTCCTGAGAGTGTTTGATGGGGACAGTGTAGAGGGAGCTTTACTCTGTATCTAACCCCGTGCTGTCCCTGTCCTGGGAGTGTTTGATGGGGACAGTGTAGAGGGAGCTTTACTCTGTGTCTAACCCCGTGCTGTCCCTGTCCTGGGAGTGTTTGATGGGGACAGTGTAGAGAGAGCTTTACTCTGTAGCTAACCCTGTGCTGTCCCTGTCCTGGGAGTGTTTGATGGGTCAGTGTAGAGGGAGCTTTACTCTGTATCTAACCCCGTGCTGTCCCTGTCCTGGGAGTGTTTGATGGGGACAGTGTAGAGGGAGCTTTACTCTGTATCTAACCCTGTGCTGTCACTGTCCTGGGAGTGTTTGATGGGGACAGTGTAGAGTAAGCTTTACTCTGTATCTAACCCTGTGCTGTCCCTGTCCTTGGAGTGCTTGATGGGGACAGTGTAGAGGGAGCTTTACTCTGTATCTAACCCCGTGCTGTCCCTGTCCCTGGGAGTGTTTGATGGGGACAGTGTAGAGGAAGCTTTACTCTGTATCTAACCCCGTGCTGTCCCTGTCCTGGGAGTGTTTGATGAGGACAGTGTAGAGGGAGCTTTACTCTGTATCTAACCCCGTGCTGTCCCTGTCCCTGGGAGTGTTTGATGGGGGACAGTGTAGAGTGAGCTTTACTCTATATCTAACCCCGTGCTGTCCCTGTCCTGAGAGTGTTTGATGGGGACAGTGTAGAGGGAGCTTTACTCTGTATCTAACCCTGTGCTGTCACTGTCCTGGGAGTGTTTGATGGGGACAGTGTAGAGGGAGCTTTACTCTGTATCTAACCCTGTGCTGTCCCTGTCCTTGGAGTGCTTGATGGGGACAGTGTAGAGAGAGCTTTACTCTGTATCTAACCCCGTGCTGTCCCTGTCCTGGGAGTGTTTGATGGGGACAGTGTAGAGAGAGCTTTACTCTGTATCTAACCCCGTGCTGTCCCTGTCCTGGGAGTGTTTGATGGGGACAGTGTAGAGGGAGCTTTACTCTGTATGTAACCCCGTGCTGTCCCTGTCCTGGGAGTGTTTTGATGGGGACAGTGTAGAGGGAGCTTTACTCTGTATCTAACCCTGTGCTGTCCCTGTCTTGGGAGTGTTTGATGGGGACAGTGTAGAGTGAGCTTTACTCGGTATCTAACCCCATGCTGTCCCTGTCCTGGGAGTGTTTGATGGGGACAGTGTAGAGAGAGCTTTACTCTGTATCTAACCCCGTGCTGTCCATGTCCTGGGAGTGTTTGATGGGGGAAAGTGTAGAGAGAGCTTTACTCTATATCGAACCCCATACTGTCCCTGTCCTGGGAATGTTTGATTGAGGACTATGTAGAGGGAGCTTTACTCTATTTCTAACCGTGTGCTGTCCCTGTCCTGGGAGTGTTTGATGGGGACAGTGTAGAGGGAGCTTTACTCTGCATCTAACACCGTGCTGTCCCTGTCCTGGGAGTGTTTGATGGGAGACAGTGTAAAGGGAGCTTTACTCTGTATCTAACCCCGTGCTGTCCCTGTCCTGGGAGTGTTTGATGGGGGACAATGTAGAGAGAGCTTTACTCTGTATCTCCCCCGTGCTGTCCCTGTCCTGGGAGTGTTTGCTGGGGGACAGTGTAGAGAGAGCTTTACTTTGTATCTAACCCCGTGCTGTCCCTGTCCTGGGAGTGTTTGATGGGGGACAATGTAGAGAGAGCTTTACTCTGTATCTAACCCCGTGCTGTCCCTGTCCTGGGAGTGTTTGATGGGGACAGTGTAGAGGGAGCTTTACTCTGTATCTAACCCCGTGCTGTCCCTGTCCCTGGGGGTGTTTGATGGGGACAGTGTAGAGTGAGCTTGACTCTATATCTAACCCCGTGCTGTCCCTGTCCTGAGAGTGTTTGATGGGGGACAATGTAGAGGGAGCTTTACTCTGTATCTAACCCCGTGCTGTCCCTGTCCTGGGAATGTTTGATGGGGGACAGTGTAGAGAGAGCTTTACTCTGTATCTCACCCCGTGCTGTCCCTGTCCTGGGAGTGTTTGCTGGGGGACAGTGTAGAGGGAGCTTTACTTTGTATCTAACCCCGTGCTGTCCCTGTCCTGGGAGTGTTTGATGGGGACAGTGTAGAGGGAGCTTTACTCTGTATCTAACCCCGTGCTGTCCCTGTCCTGGGAGTGTTTGATGGGGACAGTGTAGAGAGAGCTTTACTCTGTATCTAACCCCGTGCTGTCCCTGTCCTGGGAGTGTTTGATGGGGACAGTGTAGAGGGAGCTTTACTCTGTATCTAACCCCGTGCTGTCCCTGTCCTGGGAGTGTTTGATGGGGACAGTGTAGAGGGAGCTTTACTCTGTATCTAACCCCGTGCTGTCCCTGTCCTGGGAGTGTTTGATGGGGACAGTGTAGAGGGAGCTTTACTCTGTATCTAACCCCGTGCTGTCCCTGTCCCTGGGAGTGTTTGATGGGGGACAGTGTAGAGTGAGCTTTACTCTGTATCTAACCCCGTGCTGTCCCTGTCCTGGGAGTGTTTGATGGGGACAGTGTAGTGGGAGCTTTACTCTGTATCTAACCCCGTGCTGTCCCTGTCCTGGGAGTGTTTGATGGGGACAGTGTAGAGGGAGCTTTACTCTGTATCTAACCCCGTGCTGTCCCTGTCCTGGGAGTGTTTGATGGGGACAGTGTAGAGGGAGCTTTACTCTGTATCTAACCCTGTGCTGTCCCTGTCCCTGGGAGTGTTTGATGGGGGACAGTGTAGAGTGAGCTTTACTCTGTATCTAACCCCGTGCTGTCCCTGTCCTGGGAGTGTTTGATGGTGACAGTGTAGAGGGAGCTTTACTCTGTATCTAACCCCGTGCTGTCCATGTCCTGGGAGTGTTTGATGGGGGAAAGTGTAGAGAGAGCTTTACTCTGTATCTAACCCCGTGCTGTCCCTGTCCTGGGAGTGTTTGATGGTGACAGTGTAGAGGGAGCTTTACTCTGTATCTAACCCCGTGCTGTCCATGTCCTGGGAGTGTTTGATGGGGGACAGTGTAGAGAGAGCTTTACTCTATATCGAACCCCATACTGTCCCTGTCCTGGGAATGTTTGATTGAGGACCATGTAGAGGGAGCTTTACTCTATTTCTAACCGTGTGCTGTCCCTGTCCTGGGAGTGTTTGATGGGGACAGTGTAGAGGGAGCTTTACTCTGCATCTAACACCGTGCTGTCCCTGTCCTGGGAGTGTTTGATGGGAGACAGTGTAGAGGGAGCTTTACTCTGTATCTAACCCCGTGCTGTCCCTGTCCTGGGAGTGTTTGATCGGGGGACATTGTAGAGAGAGCTTTACTCTGTATCTAACCCCGTGCTGTCCCTGTCCTGGGAGTGTTTGATGGGGACAGTGTAGAGGGAGCTTTACTCTGTATCTAACCCCGTGCTGTCCCTGTCCTGGGAGTGTTTGATGGGGGACAATGTAGAGAGAGCTTTACTCTGTATCTCACCCCGTGCTGTCCCTGTCCTGGGAGTGTTTGCTGGGGGACAGTGTAGAGGGAGCTTTACTTTGTATCTAACCCCGTGCTGTCCCTGTCCTGGGAGTGTTTGATGGGGGACAATGTAGAGAGAGCTTTACTCTGTATCTAACACCGTGCTGTCCCTGTCCTGGGAGTGTTTGATGGGAGACAGTGTAGAGGGAGCTTTACTCTGTATCTAACCCCGTGCTGTCCCTGTCCTGGGAGTGTTTGATCGGGGGACATTGTAGAGAGAGCTTTACTCTGTATCTAACCCCGTGCTGTCCCTGTCCTGGGAGTGTTTGATGGGGACAGTGTAGAGGGAGCTTTACTCTGTATCTAACCCCGTGCTGTCCCTGTCCTGGGAGTGTTTGATGGGGGACAATGTAGAGAGAGCTTTACTCTGTATCTCACCCCGTGCTGTCCCTGTCCTGGGAGTGTTTGCTGGGGGACAGTGTAGAGGGAGCTTTACTTTGTATCTAACCCCGTGCTGTCCCTGTCCTGGGAGTGTTTGATGGGGGACAATGTAGAGAGAGCTTTACTCTGTATCTAACCCCGTGCTGTCCCTGTCCTGGGAATGTTTGATGGGGGACAGTGTAGAGGGAGCTTTACTCTGTATCTAACCCTGTGCTGTCCCTGTCCTGGGAGTGTTTGATCGGGGGACAGTGTAGAGGGAGCTTTACTCTGTATCTAACCCTGTGCTGTCCCTGTCCTGGGAGTGTTTGATGGGGACAGTGTAGAGGGAGCTTTACTCTGTATCTAACCCTGTGCTGTCCCTGTCCTGGGAGTGTTTGATGGGGACAGTGTAGAGGGAGCTTTACTCTGTATCTAACCCTGTGCTGTCCCTGTCCTTGGAGTGTTTGATGGGGACAGTGTAGAGAGAGCTTTACTCTGTATCTAACCCCGTTCTGTCCCTGTCCTTGGAGTGTTTGATGGGGACAGTGTAGAGAGAGCTTTACTCTGTATCTAACCCCGTGCTGTCCCTGTCCTGGGAGTGTTTGATGGGGACAGTGTAGAGAGAGCTTTACTCTGTATCTAACCCCGTGCTGTCCCTGTCCTGGGAGTGTTTGATGGGGACAGTGTAGAGAGAGCTTTACTCTGTATCTAACCCCGTTCTGTCCCTGTCCTTGGAGTGTTTGATGGGGACAGTGTAGAGAGAGCTTTACTCTGTATCTAACCCCGTGCTGTCCCTGTCCTGGGAGTGTTTGATGGGGGACAGTGCAGAGAGAGCTTTACTCTGTATCTAACCCCGTGCTGTCCCTGTCCTGGGAGTGTTTGATGGGGACAGTGTAGAGAGAGCTTTACTCTGTATCTAACCCCGTGCTGTCCCTGTCCTGGGAGTGTTTGATGGGGACAGTGTAGAGGGAGCTTTACTCTGTATCTAACCCTGTGCTGTCCCTGTCCTTGGAGTGTTTGATGGGGACAGTGTAGAGAGAGCTTTACTCTGTATCTAACCCCGTTCTGTCCCTGTCCTTGGAGTGTTTGATGGGGACAGTGTAGAGAGAGCTTTACTCTGTATCTAACCCCGTGCTGTCCCTGTCCTGGGAGTGTTTGATGGGGACAGTGTAGAGAGAGCTTTACTCTGTATCTAACCCCATGCTGTCCCTGTCCTGGGAGTGTTTGATGGGGACAGTGTAGAGAGAGCTTTACTCGGTATCTAACCCCATGCTGTCCCTGTCCTGGGAATGTTTGATGGGGACAGTGTAGAGAGAGCTTTACTCTGTATCTAACCCCGTGGTGTCCCTGTCCTGGGAGTGTTTGATGGGGACAGTGTAGAGAGAGCTTTACTCTGTATTTAACCCCGTGCTGTCCCTGTCCTGAGAGTGTTTGATGGGGACAGTGTAGAGGCAGCTTTACTCTGTATCTAACCCCGTGCTGTCCCTGTCCTGGGAGTGTTTGATGGGGACAGTGTAGAGAGAGCTTTACTCTGTATCTAACCCTGTGCTGTCCCTGTCCTGGGAGTGTTTGATGGGGACAGTGTATAAGGAGCTTTACTTTGTATCTAACCCCGTGCTGTCCCTGTCCTGGGAGTGTTTGATGGGGGACAATGTAGAGAGAGCTTTACTCTGTATCTAACCCCGTGCTGTCCCTGTCCTGGGAATGTTTGATGGGGAACAGTGTAGAGGGAGCTTTACTCTGTATCTAACCCTGTGCTGTCCCTGTCCTGGGAGTGTTTGATGGGGACAGTGTAGAGGGAGCTTTACTCTGTATCTAACCCCGTGCTGTCCCTGTCCTGGGAATGTTTGATGGGGGACAGTGTAGAGAGAGCTTTACTCCGTATCTAACCCCGTGCTGTCCCTGTCCTGGGAGTGTTTGATCGGGGGACTTTGTAGAGAGAGCTTTACTCTGTATCTAACCCCATGCTGTCCCTGTCCTGGGAGTGTTTGATGGGGACAGTGTAGAGGGAGCTTTACTCTGTTTCTAACCCTGTGCTGTCCCTGTCCTGGGAGTGTTTGATGGGGACAGTGTAGAGAGAGCTTTACTCTGTATCTAACCCTGTGCTGTCTCTGTCCTGGGAGTGTTTGATGGGGACAGTGTAGAGGGAGCTTTACTCTGTATCTAACCCCGTGCTGTCCCTGTCCTGGGAGTGTTTGATGGGGGGACAGTGTAGAGAGAGCTTTACTCTGTATCTAACCCCGTGCTGTCCCTGTCCTGGGAGTGTTTGATGGGGGACAGTGTAGAGGGAGCTTTACTCTATATCTAACCCCGTGCTGTCCCTGTCCTGGGAGTGTTTAATGGGGGACAGTGTAGAGGGAGCTTTACTCTGTCGAACCTCTCTCTCTCTCTCCCTCAGGAGGTATTTATGTATCATCTCTGTCACCGGGTTGGAGGGGAACAGCCCAGTCAGAAACAGTGGGGACTCCTGCTCCTGGGGGCTGGGTCTCTGCGCCTCAGTGTCCTTTTTGTGAGGGTTTGGATGCTGTGTCCCTGTAACCCACACCATTCCCCACCCAGTCCCCCTCCCTCCCCTCCCCTCAATGTCTCCCCAGGGACGGCCCCAGCATCACTGATCCAAAGCAGAATGACAATGGACTCTGTGCTTGCTCTCTCTCTACCCGGTGCTGCTGAGTTTCTCCAGCGACCTGCTCTTCTCCAAGCGGTGAGCTGTTACACACTGACCCAGTGTCTGGAAATCCTATCGACGTGTGTCAGTCAGATGTTTCAAGGAGAGTGCTCAGGTCAATCAGTCACTAACAGAATTGAGGTTTGTGTTTGTGTGTGTGTGAGTGTGTGTGAGTGTGTGCGAGACTGCATGTGTGTGAATGTGTGTGTGGTGAGAGTGCATGTGTGTCAGTATGTTTATGTGTGTGTCAGTGTCTATGTGAGAGTGTGTGAGAGTTCACGTGTGTGTGTCTTTGTGTGAGTGTGAGAGTGTGTAGATGTGTGTGTGTGTCTGTGTGAGTGTGAGTGTGTGTGTGTGTGTGTGCCTGTGTGAGTGTGCCTGTGTGAGTGTGCCTGTGTGTTTGTGTGCGTGTATGTGTGCGAGTGTGTGCATGTGTGTGTGTCTATGTGTGAGACTGCATGTGTGTGAATGTGTGTGTGGTGAGAGTGCGTGTGTGTGTCAGTGTCTATGTGAGAATGTGTGAGAGTTCACGTGTGTGTGTGAGAGACTGTGTGAATGTGTGTGTGTGAGACTTCATGTGTGTGAATGTCTATGTGAGAGTGCGAGTGTGCAAGCGTGCGTGTGTGTGTGAGAGAAGGCTTGTGTGCATGAGTGTGTGTCAGCATGTGTGTGTGAGTGCATGTGAGAGTGTGTCTCAATTCGTGTATATGTGAGTGTGTGTGTGCATGTGTGTGAGACAGTATGCAAGTGTGTGTGTGTGAGAGAGAGTGAGCGTGTGACAGTGTGTGTGAATGCAGGTGTGTGACTGTGTGTGAATGCAGATGTGTGCGTGAGTGTGAGAGTGTGTGTGTGTGTGTGACAGTGTGTGTGAATGCAGATGTGTGTGTGTGACTGTGTGTGAATGCAGATGTGTGTGTGAGTGTGAGAGTGTGTGTGTGTGTGTGTGAGACCCCTCTGCAGAGCCCAGCCCGTCCCACCTTTCACCCCCCCCCCGGGGAACGTTACCCACCGTTCGGCCTGCGGGGGGCGGAGCTGGGGGTGATGGGGTCATGTCTCAGACCCTGCCTGCAGCTGACAGCACCATGGGCGAGAAGGGTCTGGGTTCGGGGAGCCAGAGTCGGGGGTTGGTGGGAGGGGGGGGTTGGGTGGGGTGGGGTATTTGGGGAGTAGTGGGGGGAGGGGAAACGGGTGGGGAGGGGAGAGACTCCAGGGAGTGACCCCGGTCCCTGCAGCTAAAACTCTGCCAGGGTAAGGAGAGGGCAGAGGAGCTGTCTCTGAGGACACACCCCCTCCCCCCTCAGCAGCACCCTCGCCCAATCCCCTCCCGTCACGGGGCCAGGGATACACGGGGCGTGCTCCCTCCCTGCTCAGACACTGCTGAGGATTCCTGGCGTTCCCAGAGCGGAATTCCCGCACCCCGGGCTGGGAGAGAAGCCAGACGTGGAGCAGCGGCACCACCTGCTGGCTGTGCCGAGACTAACCGTTCCGAGCTATCAGAGGCACAGAGTCATAGAGATGTACAGCATGGAAACAGACCCTTCGGCCCCACCCGCCCATGCCGACCAGATATCCCAACCCAATCTAGTCCCACCGACCAGCACCTGGTCCATATCCCTCCAAACCCTTCCTATTCATATACCCATCCAAATGCCTTTTAAATGTTGCAATTGTACCAGCCTCCACCACTTCCTCTGGCAGCTCATTCCATACACGTACCACCCTCTGTGTGAAAAACTTGCCCTGAGGTCTCTTTTATATCTTTCCCCTCCCACCCTAAACGTATGCCCTCTAGTTCTGGACTCCCCGACCCCAGGGAAAAGACCTTGTCTATTTACCATATCCATGCCCCTCAAAATTTTATAAACCTCTGTAAGGTCACCCCTCAGCCTCCGACGCTCCAGGGAAAACAGCCCCAGCCTGTTCAGCCTCTCCCTGTAGCTCAGATCCTCCAACCCTAGCAACATCCTTGTAAATCTTTTCTGAACCCTTTCACGTTTCACAATGTCTTTCCAATAGGAAGGAGACCAGAATTGCACGCAATATTCCAACAGTGGCCTAACCAATGTCCTGTACAGCCGCAACATGACCTCCCAACTCCTGTACTCAATACTCTGACCAATAAAGGAAAGCATACCAAACGCCTTCTTCACTATCCTATCTACCTGCGGCTCCACTTTCAAGGAGCTATGAACCTGCACTCCAAGGTCTCTTTGTTCAGCAACACTCCCTAGGATCTTACCATTAAGTGTATAAGTCCTGCTAACATTTGCTTTCCCAAAATGCAGCACCTCGCATTTATCTGAATTAAACTCCATCTGCCACTTCTCAGCCCAATGGATGTTGCCCAGGTTGGAGGATTTGAGCTATAGGGAGAGGCTGAACAGGCTGGGGCTGTTTTCCCTGGAGCATCGGAGGCTGAGGGGTGACCTTATAGAGGTTTATATAATCATGAGGGGTATGGATAGGGTAAATAGACAAAGTCTTTTCCCTGGGGTGGGGGAGTCCAGAACTAGAGGGCATAGGTTTAGGGTGAGAGGGAAAAGATATAAAAGAGACCTATGGGGCAACGTTTCCACACAGAGGGTGGTACATGTATGGAATGAACTGCCAGAGGAAGTGGTGGAGGCTGGTACAATTGCAACATTTAAGAGGCATTTGGACAGGTACATGAAGAGGAAAGGTTCAGAGGGATATGAGCCAAATACTGGCAAGTGGGGACTAGTTTAGTTTGGCAAACGTGGACGAGTTGGACCGAAGGGGTCTGCTCCGTGCTGTGTGACTCTGCGGGAGATTCGGATAATCCTGGTTGAGGGAGCTAGGGCTTTTCTTGTTGGAGATAAGAGGATGAAAGGTGGCTTCGTGGAGGTATACAGGATGACGAGAGACATAGATAGAGTGAACAGCCAGAGACTTTTTATTTCCCCTGGACAGAAATGGCTATCCCGAGGGGGATTAATTTTAAGGGAATTGGAGAGAGGTTTGGGGAAATGTCAGAGGTAGGTTCTGAGAGTGCTGGGTGCGTGGAATATTGTTGTATGGTCTGTGAAAAGTAACCTCCAGGCTGACTTCACTGCTTGTTTGCACCACAGGTGTCTCAAATCTTGCTCAATAAATTCTATTTGATTCACAAACACTGATTTGTTTTCAAAGCCTCATATGTCAGACAAAACTGAGGATCCCATTGGTCTTAGTTAAGAATAGTTATTACTGGATGGGTCAGATCCCAGACTGACTTGATGGATCATTTTTTTAAAATAGTTTGAATAAGGTTGTCTCTCACTGAAACACAAGCATGCAATCTAACAGATTTGCCTTCAAGAATAAAACAGAAGCTTATTGCACAAAAGAAATTAAGATAAAATAGAATTGATCAAGTTATTTATGTACAGCACCAATTTAAGGAAATGCAACGATCCCCAAAGAATTCATATGGAGAACCCCAAAACACCCTTTTTACAGTATTCATCCCAGAGAGAGCCTCTTCCCTGTCACCTCTATAGGCTGAATTTTACCCTGGTTTCAACTGGAGAATCTGATAGCCTCTTCCTGGACCTTTCTTATAATTGAGCTTAAACTTTCTCAGCTTTAATTAACCTCTTTAGGGTTTTATAAGTTTTTTTTTTAAATCAAATACTTCTGGCCTGGAGAGATCACTGAATTCTTTGCTTTGAGGTAATTTGTTTAAATTTGATTTATTTGACTTTAATTTAAACTATCTTCTCCCATACTAACCACCATCTTCAGCCAAGAGTCTTGCAGAATTCCCCAAACCGAAACCTTGCTTTTTCCCAGCTGCGGCTCATTTCCCACAAAGGCAAGTCCAGAACCTTCCGTCAGCGTACTACACTCTACATTCCTTCCTCTGATAAGCTCTCCCATAACGGCCCAATAGTTCTCGGAAACTCTCTTTCTCTCTCTTTGAGCGAGTACTGGAGTTCCGTGGAAGGGTCGACAAACACAAACCGTTAACTCGGCCTTCTCTCCCAGGCGCTGCCAGGCCTGCTGAGTTTCTTTCTCCCCCCCAGCACTGTCTGCTTTTGTTTCTGATTGTTCAGCATCCACACTTCTTTCAGCTCTTTGACTTAAAGTCGCTTCAGTCTCGTTCACCCCATTTTCCCCTGTTAAACGTTAAAGACAAAAACTCACACACTCACGCATACAAACCAAGATACAAAGTTAAAAGTCCCGCCACACCAGGTTATAGTCCAACAGGTTTATTTGGAAGCACACTAGCTTTCGGAGCGCTTTTCCCCCATCAGGTAGTTGTAAGGAGCAGCGCTCCGAAAGCTCGTGCTTCCAATTAAACCTGTTGGACTATAACCTGGCGTTGTGTGATTTTTAACTATGTACACCCCAGTCCAACACCGGCTCCTTCACATCAAATCCAAGGATAGGTTTTGAGAAAGTTGTTTCGAGTTGCTTACTCTTGTCAAGAACTGAAAACTTATAACCAGTCCTACATCGGTGTAAACTTTCTGGCGATTTCTTATTGCCCCATTTTGTAACCCATAAATGACAGTGTTTAGTTAGGCCACTGTTGGAATATTGCGTGCAATTCTGGTCTCCTTCCTATCGGAAAGATGTTGTGAAACTTGAAAGGGTTCAGAAAAGATTTACAAGGATGTTGTCAGGGTTGGAGGGTTTGAGCTACAGGGAGAGGCTGAACAGGCTGGGGCTGTTTTCCCTGGAGCGTCGGTGGCTGAGGGGTGACCTTATAGAGGTTTACAAAATCATGAGGGGCATGGATAGGGTAAATAGACAAAGTCTTTTCCCTGGGGTGGGGGAGTCCAGAACTAGAGGGCATAGGTTTAGGGTGAGAGGGGAAAGATATAAAAGAGACCTAAGGGCCAACTTTTTCACACAGAGGGTGGTACGTGTATGGAATGAGCTGCCAGAGGATGTGGTGGAGGCTGGTACAATTGCAACATTTAAAAGGCATTTGGATGGGTATATGAATAGGAAGGGTTTGGAGGGATATGGGCTGGGTGCTGGCAGGTGGGACTAGATTGGGTTGGGATATCTGGGTCGGCATGGACGGGTTGGACCGAAGGGTCTGTTTCCATGCTGTACATCTCTATGACTCCATTAGGAATTCCAGCATCCATACTTGGAACAGAATTTGGACGTCAGATCGAGTTGTCAGGGGTCAGTGGTGGACAGTGGGTGACTCTGCAACTCATCACCGAAGTGTTTGGTTAATTCTAATTGTCCGTACTATTCATCTTTTCAAATCAAATCTTTTCCCTCATCCAAGCAGAAATTCAATGTGGTGTGCGCTATGTTTAAGATTTTCTTCTTGCATGTGCCTTTCGATTTTAGGTAAAGAAATGGCGGTGTTATTCCCAAATGAGGAAAGCAGAAACTGAACGAACTGGGGACGCTGAAAATCAGAAACAAAACCGGGATTGGCTGGAAAAGCTGAGCAGGTCTGGCGACGCCTGCGGAGAGAAGGCAGAGCTAACGTTTCGGAGCGGTTAATCCTTCCTCAGGCCTGCGGGAAGGTCACCGGAACCGAACCGGGAACTCTGATCTCTCTCCGCTGACGCTGCCAGACCTGCTGAGCTTTCCCAGTCAATTCTCTCTTCCTGAGGAGTGTTACGCCTTCCTGTCACCAGCATCTCCTGGTTCCCTGCCCCCTTGCCCCTGACCCCAGGGTGTAGCTTTCCTGTTTATTTGTACAAGTCCGTCACCAAGACCCTCCCTGCACCCATTCCCCTGTCAGCCATTCCCTTCCCCCCCCCCCACCCCCCCTCTCCCGACTACCCCTACACCCTAATCCACACCCTCTGTCTCTGCAGCCTCACCCATTACTGGAACTGCAGTCCCACCTTCCAAACTGGAGCTGAGAGAAACAAGAAAATCAGGTTCGAAATCTGGGACAGCACGGCCGGTCGCGCAGCATCCGAGGGGCAGGAGGGCCAATGGATTTGGGCACAGGCTGTTCATCACACGTTCCCAATGGAAGGCTCATTCCTGAAACATTAACTCTCCCGCACCTCGGATGCTGCCTGACCTCCTGCGCTTTCCCAGCCCCACACGCTCAACTCTCAACTCCAGCATCTGCAGCCCTCACCTTCTCCGAGGGAGGGGGATGGGCAGTGAGGGGGGGAGGGGGGGGGGAGAGTGAGGTGGGGGGGAGAGTGAGGGGGATGGAGACTGAGAGGGGGGGAGAGTGAAGGGGATGCATACTGAGGGGTAGTGAGGGGAATGGACAGTGAGGGGTAGTGAGGGGTAGTGAAAGGGATGGAGAGTGAGGGGTAGTGAAGGGGATGGTGAGTGAGGGGTAGTGAAGGGGATGGTGAGTGAGGGGTAGTGAGTGGGATGGAGAGTGAGGGGTAGTGAGGGGTAGTGAAAGGGATGGAGAGTGAGGGGTAGTGAAGGGGATGGTGAGTGAGGGGGATGGTGAGTGAGGGGTAGTGAGTGGGATGGTGAGTGAGGGGTAGTGAGGGAGATGGTGAGTGAGGGGTAGTGAGGGAGATGGAGAGTGAGGGGTAGTGAGGGAGATGGTGAGTGAGGGGTAGTGAGGGAGATGGAGAGTGAGGGGTAGTGAGGGGGTTGGAGACTGAGGGATAGTGAGAGGATGGAAAGTGAGGGGTAGTGAGGGGGTTGGAGAGTGAGGGGGAGTGAGGGGGATGGACAGTGAAGAGTAGTGAGGGGGAGGGAGAGTGAGGGACAGTGAGAGGGATGGAGACTGAGGGATAGTGAGGGGGATGGAGAGTGAGGGGTAGTGAGGGGGATGGAGAGTGAGGGGTAGTGAGGGGAATGGAGAGTGAGGGATAGTGAGGGGGATGGAGAGTGAGGGGTAGTGAGGGGGATGGAGAGTGAGGGGTAGTGAGGGGGATGGAGAGTGAGGGGTAGTGAGGGGGATGGAGACTGAGGGGTAGTGAGGGGGATGGAGAGTGAGGGGTAGTGAGGGGGATGGAGACTGAGGGATAGTGATGTGGATGGAGAGTGAGGGGTAGTGAGGGGGGTGGAGAGTGAGGGGTAGTGAGGGGGATGGACAGTGAGGGGTAGTGAGGGGGATGGAGAGTGAGGGGTAGTGAGGGGGATGGACAGTGAGGGGTAGTGAGGGGGATGGAGAGTGAGGGGTAGTGAGGGGGATGGAGAGTGAGGGGTAGTGAGGGGGATGGAGAGTGAGGGGTAGTGAGGGGGATGGAGAGTGAGGGGTAGTGAGGGGGATGGAGACTGAGGGATAGTGAGGGGGATGGAGAGTGAGGGGTAGTGAGGGGATGGAGAGTGAGGGGTAGTGAGGGGGATGGAGAGTGAGGGGTAGTGAGGGGATGGAGACTGAGGGATAGTGAGGGGGATGGAGAGTGAGGGGTAGTGAGGGGGATGGAGAGTGAGGGGTAGTGAGGGGGATGGAGAGTGAGGGATAGTGAGGGGGAGGGACAGTGAGGGGTAGTGAGGGGGAGGGAGAGTGAGGGATTAGTGAGGGGGAGGGACAGTGAGGGGGGATGGAGAGTGAGGGATAGTGACAGGGATGGAGAGTGAGGGGTAGTGAGGGGGATGGAGAGTGAGGGATAGTGAGGGGGAGGGACAGTGAGGGGTAGTGAGGGGGAGGGAGAGTGAGGGATAGTGAGGGGGAGGGACAGTGAGGGGGGATGGAGAGTGAGGGGTAGTGAGGGTGATGGTGAGTGAGGGATATTGAGGGGCTTGGAGAGTGAGGGCGATGGACAGTGAGGGATAGTGAGGGGGAGGGAGACTGAGGGATAGTGAGGGGATGGAAAGTGAGGGGTAGTGAGGGGGATGGAGAGTGAGGGATAGTGAGGGGGAGGGACAGTGAGGGGGGATGGAGAGTGAGGGGTAGTGAGGGGGATGGTGAGTGAGGGGTAGTGAGGGGGATGGAGAGTGAGGGGTAGTGAGGGGGGTGGAGACTGAGGGATAGTGAGGGGGATGGAGAGTGAGGGGTAGTGAGGGGGATGGAGACTGAGGGATAGTGAGGGGGATGGAGAGTGAGGGTTCGTTAGGTGGATGAAGAGTGAGAGATAGTGAGGGGGATGGACAGTAGAGGGTAGTGAGGGTGGTCGACAGTGAGGGGTCGTGAGGAGGAGGGAGAATGAGGGATAGTGATGTGGATGGAGAGTGAGTGGTGGTGAGGGGGAGGGAGAGTGAGGGGTAGTGAGGGGGAGGGAGAGTGAGGGGTAGTGAGGGGGATGGACAGTGAGGGGTAGTGAGGGGGAGGGAGAGTGAGGGGTAGTGAGGGGATGGAGAGTGAGGGGTAGTGAGGGGTTGGAGAGTGAGGGGTAGTGAGGGGGATGGAGACTGAGGGAGAGTGAGGGGGATGGAGAGTGAGGGGTAGTGAGGGGGATGGAGAGTGAGGGAGAGTGAGGGGGAGGGACAGTGAGGGGTAGTGAGGGGGAGGAAGAGTGAGGGATAGTGAGGGGGAGGGACAGTGAGGGGGGATGGAGAGTGAGGGGTAGTGAGGGGGATGGTGAGTGAGGGATAGTGAGGGGCTTGGAGAGTGAGGGCGATGGACAGTGAGGGATAGTGAGGGGGAGGGAGACTGAGGGATAGTGAGGGGATGGAAAGTGAGGGGTAGTGAGGGGATGGTGAGTGAGGGGTAGTGAGGGGGATGGAGAGTGAGGGGTAGTGAGGGGGATGGTGAGTGAGGGGTAGTGAGGAGGATGGAGAGTGAGGGATAGTGACAGGGATGGAGAGTGAGGGGTAGTGAGGGGGATGGAGAGTGAGGGATAGTGACAGGGATGGAGAGTGAGGGGTAGTGAGGGGGATGGAGAGTGAGGGATAGTGAGGGGGAGGGACAGTGAGGGGTAGTGAGGGGGAGGGAGAATGAGGGATAGTGAGGGGGAGGGACAGTGAGGGGGGATGGAGAGTGAGGGGTAGTGAGGGGGATGGTGAGTGAGGGATAGTGAGGGGCTTGGAGAGTGAGGGCGATGGACAGTGAGGGATAGTGAGGGAGATGGACAGTAGGGGTAGTGAGGGGGATGGAGAGTGAGGGGTAGTGAGGGGATGGAGAGTGAGGGGTAGTGATGGGGATGGAGAGTGAGGGGTAGTGAGGGGCTTGGAGAGTGAGGGGTAGTGAGGGGGAGGGACAGTGAGGGGTAGTGAGGGGGAGGGAGAGTGAGGGATAGTGAGGGGGAGGGAGAGTGAGTGCTACTGAGGGGGGAGAGTGAGGGATAGTGAGGGGCTTGGAGAGTGAGGGCGATGAACAGTGAGGGATAGTGAAGGGGATGGACAGTAGGGGTAGTGAGGGGGATGGAGAGTGAGGGGTAGTGAGGGGATGGAGAGTGAGGGGTAGTGAGGGGGAGGGAGAGTGAGGGGTAGTGAGGGATGGACAGTGAGGGGTAGTGAGGGGGATGGAGAGTGAGGGGTAGTGAGAGGGATGGAGAGTGAGGGGTAGTGAGGGGATGGACAGCGAGGGGTTAAGAGGGGGATGGAGAGTGAGGGGTAGTGAGGGGGATGGAGAGTGAGGGGTAGTGAGGGGGATGGAGAGTGAGGGGTAGTGAGGGGGATGGAGAGTGAGGGGTAGTGAGGGGGATGGAGAGTGAGGGGTAGTGAGGGGGATGGAGAGTGAGGGGTAGTGAGGGGGAGGGAGAGTGAGGGGTACTGAGGGGAGAGAGAGTAAGGGGTAGTGAGGGTGAGGACAATGAGGGGTAGTGAGGGGGATGGTGAGTGAGGGATAGTGAGGGGGATGGAGAGTGAGGGATAGTGAGGGGAATGGACAGTGAGGGATAGTGAGGGGAATGGAGAGTGAGGGGTAGTGAGGGGGATGGAGAGTGAGGGATAGTGAGGGGGATGGAGAGTGAGGGATAGTGAGGGGAATGGACAGTGAGGGGTAGTGAGGGGGATGGAGAGTGAGGGATAGTGAGGGGGATGGAGAGTGAGGGATAGTTAGGGGATGGACAGTGAGGGGTAGTGAGGGGGATGGAGAGTGAGGGATAGTGAGGGGGATGGAGAGTGAGGGATAGTTAGGGGATGGACAGTGAGGGGTAGTGAGGGGGATGGAGAGTGAGGGGTAGTGAGGGGGATGGTGAGTGAGGGATAGTGAGGGGCTTGGAGAGTGAGGGCGATGGACAGTGAGGGATAGTGAGGGGGATGGACAGTAGGGGTAGTGAGGGGGATGGAGAGTGAGGGGTAGTGAGGGGATGGAGAGTGAGGGGTAGTGAGGGGGATGGAGAGTGAGGGGTAGTGAGGGGATGGAGAGTGAGGGGTAGTGAGGGGCTTGGAGAGTGAGGGGTAGTGAGGGGGAGGGACAGTGAGGGGTAGTGAGTGGGAGGGAGAGTGAGGGGTAGTGAGGGGGAGGGAGAGTGAGTGGTACTGAGGGGGGAGAGTGAGGGATAGTGAGGGACTTGGAGAGTGAGGGCGATGAACAGTGAGGGATAGTGAAGGGGATGGACAGTAGGGGTAGTGAGGGGGATGGAGAGTGAGGGGTAGTGAGGGGGAGGGAGAGTGAGGGGTAGTGAGGGGGAGGGAGAGTGAGGGGTAGTGAGGGGGATGGAGAGTGAGGGGTAGTGAGGGGGATGGAGAGTGAGGGGTAGTGAGGGGGATGGAGAGTGAGGGGTAGTGAGGGGGAGGGAGAGTGAGGGGTACTGAGGGGAGGGAGAGTAAGGGGTAGTGAGGGTGAGGACAATGAGGGGTAGTGAGGGGGATGGAGAGTGAGGGATAGTTAGGGGAATGGACAGTGAGGGGTAGTGAGGGGGATGGAGAGTGAGGGATAGTGAGGGGGATGGAGAGTGAGGGATAGTTAGGGGATGGACAGTGAGGGGTAGTGAGGGGGATGGAGAGTGAGGGATAGTGAGGGGGATGGAGAGTGAGGGATAGTTAGGGGATGGACAGTGAGGGGTAGTGAGGGGGATGGAGGATGAGGGGTAGTGAGGGGGATGGTGAGTGAGGGATAGTTAGGGGATGGACAGTGAGGGGTAGTGAGGGGGATGGAGAGTGAGGGGTAGTGAGGGGGATGGAGAGTGAGGGATAGTGAGGGGAATGGACAGTGAGGGATAGTGAGGGGAATGGAGAGTGAGGGGTAGTGAGGGGGATGGAGAGTGAGGGATAGTGAGGGGAATGGACAGTGAGGGGTAGTGAGGGGGATGGAGAGTGAGGGATAGTGAGGGGGATGGAGAGTGAGGGATAGTGAGGGGGATGGAGAGTGAGGGCTAGTGAGGGGTAGGGAGAGTGAGGGATAGTGAGGGGCTTGGAGAGTGAGGGCGATGGACAGTGAGGGATAGTGAAGGGGATGGACAGTAGGGGTAGTGAGGTGGAGGGAGAGTGAGGGGTAGTGAGGGGGAGGGAGAGTGAGGGGTAGTGAGGGGGATGGAGAGTGAGGGCTAGTGAGGGGGATGGAGAGTGAGGGATAGTGAGGGGCTTGGAGAGTGAGGGCTAGTGAGGGGTAGGGAGAGTGAGGGATAGTGAGGGGCTTGGAGAGTGAGGGCGATGGACAGTGAGGGATAGTGAAGGGGATGGACAGTAGGGGTAGTGAGGGGGATGGAGAGTGAGGGGTAATGAAGGTGTGGACAGTACGGGGTAGTGAGGGGGAGGGAGAGTGAGGGGTCATTAGGTGGATGGAGAGTGAGGGGTAGTGAGGGGGGAGAGTAGGGGTAGAGAGGGGGAGAGAGAGTGAGGGGGATGGAGAGCGAGTGGTAGTGAGGGGGAGGGAAAGTGAGGGTTAGTGATGTGGGATGGACAGTGAGGGGTAGTGAGGGAGTGGACAGTGAGGGGGAGGGAGAGTGAGGTATCGTGAGGGGAATGGAGAGTGAGGGGTAGTGAGGGAGTGGACAGTGAGGGGTAGTGAGGGGGAGGGAGAGTGAGGGATCGTGAGGGGAATGGAGAGTGAGGGGTAGTGAGGGGGATGGAGATTGAGGGGGATGGACAGTGAGGGGTAGTGAAGGGGAATGGAGAATGAGGGGTAGTGAGGGGGACGGAGAGTGAGGATAGTGAGGGTGAGGACAATGGGGATGCAGAGTGAGGGGTAGTGAAAGTGAGGACAATGAGGGGTAGTGAGGGGGATGGGCAGTAAGGAGTAGCGAGGGGGAGGGAGAGTGAGGGGTAATGAGGGTGTGGGCAGTGAGGGGTAGTGAGGGGAAGGTAGAGGGAGGGGTAGTGAGGGGGATGGACAGTGAGAGGTAGAGGGGGGATGGACAGTGAGGGGGAGGATGAGTGAGGGATAGTGAGTGGTTTCTAGAGTAAGTGGGAGTGAAGAGGATTGTCAGTGAGGGGTAGTGAGTGGGATGGAGAGTGAGGGGTAGAGAGGGAGAGGGAGAGTGAGGGGTAGTGAGGGGGATGGAGTGTGAGGGGTGGAAGGTGATTGACAGAGAGGAATAGTGAGGGGGATGGAGTTTGTGGGGTAGTGAGGGAAGGGGAGTGAATATGCTGGACGATGCGAGGTGCACGGTGTAGGGTAGGGACAGTGTTTCCCCGTGTGAGTGAGGGTGTAGGGTAGGGACAGTGTTTCCCCGTGTGAGTGAGGGTGTAGGGTAGGGACAGTGTTACCCTGTGAGAGTGAGGGTGTAGGATAGGGACAGTGTTTCCCTGTGTGAGTGAGGGTGTAGGATAGGGACAGTGTTTCCCTGTGTGAGTGAGGGTGTAGGGTAGGGACAGTGTTTCCCTGTGTGAGTGAGGGTGTAGGGGAGGGACAGTGTTTCCCTGTGTGAGTGAGGGTGTAGGGTAGGGACAGTGTTTCCCTGTGTGAGTGAGGGTGTAGTGAAGGGACAGTGTTTCCCTGTGTGAGTGAGGGTGTAGTGTAGGGACAGTGTTTCCCTGTGTGAGTGAGGGTGTAGGGTAGGGACAGTGTTTCCCTGTATGAGTGAGGGTGTAGGATAGGGACAGTGTTTCCCTGTGTGAGTGAGGGTGTAGGGTAGGGACAGTGTTTCCCCGTGTGAGTGAGGGTGTAGGGTAGGGACAGTGTTTCCCTGTGTGAGTGAGGGTGTAGGGTAGCGACAGTGTTTCCCTGTGTGAGTGAGGTTGTAGGGTAGGGACAGTGTTTCCCTGTGTGAGTGAGGGTGTAGGGTAGGGACAGTGTTTCCCTGTGTGAGTGAGGGCGTAGGGTAGGGACAGTGTTTCCCTGTGAGAGTGAGGATGTAGGGTAGGGACAGTGTTTCCCTGTGTGAGTGAGGGTGTAGGGTAGGGACAGTGTTTCCCTGTGTGAGTGAGGGTGTAGGGTAGGGACAGTGTTTCCCTGTGTGAGTGAGGGTGTAGGGTAGGGGCAGTGTTTCCCTGTGACAGTGAGGGTGTAGGGTAGGGACAGTGTTTCCCTGTGTGAGTGAGGGTGTAGGGTAGGGAGAGTGTTTCCCTGTGAGAGTGAGGGTGTAGTTTAGGGACAGTGTTTCCCTGTGTGAGTGAGGGTGTAGGGTAGGGACAGTGTTTCCCTGTGTGAGTGAGGGTGTAGGGTAGGGACAGTGTTTCCCTGTATGAGTGAGGGTGTAGGGCAGGGACAGTATTTCCCTGTGTGAGTGAGGGTGTAGGATAGGGACAGTGTTTCCCTGTGAGAGTGAGGATGTAGGGTAGGGACAGTGTTTCCCTGTGTGAGTGAGGGTGTAGGGTAGGGACAGTGTTTCCCTGTGTGAGTGAGGGTGTAGGGTAGGGGCAGTGTTTCCCTGTGACAGTGAGGGTGTAGGGTAGGGACAGTGTTTCCCTGTGTGAGTGAGGGTGTAGGGGAGGGACAGTGTTTCCCTGTGAGAGTGAGGGTGTAGGGTAGGGACAGTGTTTCCCTGTGTGAGTGAGGGTGTAGGGTAGGGACAGTGTTTCCCTGTGTGAGTGAGGGTGTAGGGTAGGGACAGTGTTTCCCCGTGTGAGGGAGGGTGTAGAATAGGGACAGTGTTTCCCTGTGTGAGTGAGGGTGTAGGGTAGGGGCAGTGTTTCCCTGTGTGAGTGAGGGTGTAGGACAGGGACAGTGTTTCCCTGTGTGAGTGAGGGTGTAGAATAGGGACAGTGTTTCCCTGTGTGAGTGAGGGTGTAGGGTAGGGGCAGTGTTTCCCTGTGTGAGTGAGGGTGTAGGACAGGGACAGTGTTTCCCTGTGTGAGTGACGGTGTAGGGTAGGGACAGTGTTTCCCTGTGTGAGTGAGCGTGTAGGGTAGGGACAGTGTTTCCCTGTGTGAGTGAGGGTGTAGGGTAGGGACAGTGTTTCCCTGTGTGAGTGAGGGTGTAGGATAGGGACTGTGTTTCCCTGTGTGAGTGAGGGGGTAGGATAGGGACAGTGTTTCCCTGTGTGAGTGAGGGTGTAGGATAGGGACAGTGTTTCCCTGTGTGAGTGAGGGTGTAGGGTAGGGACAGTGTTTCCCTGTGTGAGTGAGGGTGTAGTTTAGGGACAGTGTTTCCCTGTGAAAGTGAGGATGTAGGATAGGGACAGTGTTTCCCTGTGACAGTGAGGGTGTAGGGTAGGGACAGTGTTTCCCTGTGTGAGTGAGGGTGTAGTTTAGGGACAGTGTTTCCCTGTGAAAGTGAGGATGTAGGATAGGGACAGTGTTTCCCTGTGTGAGTGAGGGTGTAGGATAGGGACAGTGTTTCCCTGTGTGAGTGAGGGTGTAGTTTAGGGACAGTGTTTCCCTGTGAAAGTGAGGATGTAGGATAGGGACAGTGTTTCCCTGTGTGAGTGAGGGTGTAGGATAGGGACAGTGTTTCCCTGTGTGAGTGAGGGTGTAGGGGAGGGACAGTGTTTCCCTGTGTGAGTGAGGGTGTAGGATAGGGACAGTGTTTCCCTGTGTGAGTGAGGGTGTAGGGTAGGGACAGTGTTTCCCTGTGAGAGTGAGGGTGTAGGATAGGGACAGTGTTTCCCTGTGTGAGTGAGGGTGTAGGGTAGGGACAGTGTTTCCCTGTGAGAGTGAGGGTGTAGGATAGGGACAGTGTTTCCCTGTGTGAGTGCGGGTGTGGGATAGGGACAGTGTTTCCCTGTGTGAGTGCGGGTGTGGGATAGGGACAGTGTTTCCCTGTGTGAGTGAGGGTGTAGGGTAGGGACAGTGTTTCCCCGTGTGAGTGAGGGTGTAGGGTAGGGGCAGTGTTTCCCTGTGTGAGTGAGGGTGTAGTGTAGGGACAGTGTTTCCCTGTGTGAGTGAGGGTGTAGGGGAGGGACAGTGTTTCCCTGTGTGAGTGAGTGTGTAGGGTAGGGACAGTGTTTCCCTGTGTGAGTGCGGGTGTGGGATAGGGACAGTGTTTCCCTGTGTGAGTGAGAGTGTAGTGTAGGGACAGTGTTTCCCTGTGTGAGTGAGGGTGTAGGGGAGGGACAGTGTTTCCCTGTGTGAGTGAGGGTGTAGGGTAGGGACAGTGTTTCCCTGTGTGAGTGAGGGTGTAGTGTAGGGACAGTGTTTCCCTGTGTGAGTGAGGATGTAGGGGAGGGACAGTGTTTCCCTGTGTGAGTGAGGGTGTAGGGTAGGGACAGTGTTTCCCTGTGTGAGTGAGAGTGTAGTGTCGGGACAGTGTTTCCCTGTGTGAGTGAGGGTGTAGGGGAGGGACAGTGTTTCCCTGTGTGAGTGAGGGTGTAGGGGAGGGACAGTGTTTCCCTGTGTGAGTGAGGGTGTAGGGGAGGGACAGTGTTTCCCTGTGTGAGTGAGGGTGTAGGGTAGGGACAGTGTTTCCCTGTGTGAGTGAGGGTATAGGGTAGGGACAGTGTTTCCCTGTGTGAGTGAGGGTGTAGGGGAGGGACAGTGTTTCCCTGTGTGAGTGAGGGTGTAGGGTAGGGACAGTGTTTCCCTGTGTGAGTGAGAGTGTAGGGTAGGGACAGTGTTTCCCCGTGTGAGTGAGGGTGTAGGGTAGGGGCAGTGTTTCCCTGTGTGAGTGAGAGTGTAGGGTAGGGACAGTGTTTTCCCTGTGTGAGTGAGGGTGTAGGGTAGGGACAGTGTTTCCCCGTGTGAGTGAGGGTGTAGGGTAGGGGCAGTGTTTCCCTGTGTGAGTGAGGGTGTAGGGTAGGGGCAGTGTTTCCCTGTGTGAGTGAGGGTGTAGGGTAGGGACAGTGTTTCCCCGTGTGAGTGAGGGTGTAGGGGAGGGACAGTGTTTCCCTGTGTGAGTGAGGGTGTAGTGTAGGGGCAGTGTTTCCCTGTGTGAGTGAGGGTGTAGGGTAGGGACAGTGTTTTCCCGTGTGAGTGAGGGTGTAGTGTAGGGGCAGTGTTTCCCTGTGTGATGATCAGCCCTGTTGCAGCGTGAGTCAGAATGTGTTCCTTCAGTCGTCAGTGTGTGTGGGAGAGCGGAAGGTGTGGTCTGCCTGCCCGGGTGGAAGTCTTTTCAGTCATGTCCACTTTCAAGGGAGTTCAGTTTCTGCAACTTGTAATGTTTTACAACATTCTGGCCGCTGCAGGTGAGGAGACCGGCCTTTCAATGGAATCTTTTTGACTTTAACGAGTTTGTTGTGGACTGATCCCGGTCGGTAGGCAGCGGGCTGTTTCTCGGTGTGTGTTTGTGTACGTCTGTCTGTGTGTGTGTGTGAGTCTGTTAGTCTGTGTGTGTGTGAGAGCCTGTGTGTATGTGAGTCTCTGTGTGTGAGCCTCTGTGTGTGTGTGTTGTGTGTGTCTCTATGTGTCTGTGTGTGAGCGTCTGTGTGTGTGGGTGTCTCTATGTGACTGTGTCTGTGTGTGTGAGAGAGAGAGAGAGAGAGAGAGAGAGAGAGATCGCCAGAATGTCTTTCTTCTGTCGATTAGAATATGCATTCCACAGAGGACAAGAAAAACACACTTCACACAGATTTTCTGTTGCAGACTTGAATGGGCCCCATGTATTCTGTCCCGTATACTGTGTGTGAGGGAGAGAGTGAGATTTACCTCTGTTTACCCCAAATCCCTGTTACCCTGTTTACCAGAAACCCCCTTCTCCCTGTTTACCCCAAACCCCTATCCCCCTGTTTACCCCAAACCCCCATCTCCCTGTTTACCCCAAACCCCTATCGCCCTGTTTACCCCAAACCCCTATCCCCCTGTTTACCCCAAACCCCAATCTCCCTGTTTACCCCAAGCCCCATCCCCCTGTTTACCCCAAACCCCTATCCCCCTGTTTACCCCAAACCCCTATCCCCCTGTTTACCCCAAACCCCAATCTCCCTGTTTACCCCAAACCCCTATCCCCCGTTTACCCCAAACCCCAATCTCCCTGTTTACCCCAAACCCCTATCCCCCTGTTTATCCCAAATCCCTGTTCCCCTGTTTACCCCAAACCCCAATCTCCCTGTTTACCCAAAACCCCTATCCCCCTGTTTACCCCAAACCCCAATCTCCCTGTTTACCCAAAACCCCTATCCCCCTGTTTACCCCAAACCCCTATCCCCCTGTTTACCCCAAACCCCTATCCCCCTGTTTACCCCAAACCCGTATCCCCTGTTTACCCCAAACCCGTATCCCCTGTTTACACCAAAACCCTATCCCCCTGTTTACCCCAAACCCCTATCCCCCTGTTTTCGCCAAACCCCCATCTCCCGTTTACCCCAAACCCCCTTCTCCCTGTTTTCCCCAAACCCCTATCCCCATGTTTACCCCAACCCCCATCCCCTGTTTACCCCAACCCCTATCCCCCTGTTTTCCCCAAACTCCCATCTCCCCGTTTACCCCAAACCCCTATCCCCCTGTTTACCCCAACCCCCATCTCCGCATTTACCCCAAACCCCATCCCCCTGTTTTCCCCAAACCCCTATCCCCTTGTTTACCCCAAACCCCCATCTCCCCATTTACCCCAAACCCCTATCCCCCTGTTTTCCCCAAACCCCTATCCCCCTGTTTACCCCAAACCCCTATCCAACGGTTTAACCAAACCCCTATCCCCCTGTTTTCCCCACACCCCTATCCCCCTGTTTACCCGAAACCCCTATCCCCCTGTTTACCTCAAACCCCTATCGCCCTGTTTACCCCAAACCCCTATCCCCCTGTTTTCCCCAAACCCCCATCTCCCCGTTTACCCCAAACCCCTATCCCCCGGTTTCCCCCAAACCACTATCCCCCTGTTTACCCCAAACCCCTATCCCCCTGTTTCCCCCAAACCCCTATCCCCCTGCTTACCCGAAACCCCTATCCCCCTGTTTACCCCAAACACCTATCGCCCTGTTTACCCCAAACCCCTATCCCCCTGTTTACCCGAAACCCCTAACCCACTTTTTACCCCAAACCCCTAACCCCCTGTTTACCCCAAACCCCTATCCCCCTGTTTACCCCAAACCCCTATCCCCCGGTTTACCCAAAACCCTATCCCCCTGTTTACCCCAAACCCCTATCCCCCTGTTTTCCCCAAACCCCTATCCCCCTGTTTACCTCAAACCCCTATCCCCCGGTTTACCCAAACCCCTATCCCCCTGTTTTCCCCAAACCCCTATCCCCCTGTTTACCCGAAACCCCTATCCCCCTGTTTACCCCAAACCACCATCCCCCTGTTTACCCCAAACCCCTATCCCCCTGTTTACCCCAAAACCCTATCCCCCTGTTTACCCCAAACCCCTATCCCCCTGTTTTCCCCAAACCCCTATCCCCCTGTTTACCTCAAACCCCTATCCCCCGGTTTACCCAAAACCCTATCCCCCTGTTTACCCCAAACCCCTATCCCCCTGTTTACCCCAAACCCCTATCCCCCTGTTTTCCCCAAACCCCTATCCCCCTGTTTACCCGAAACCCCTATCTCCCTGTTTACCCCAAACCACCATCCCCCTGTTTACCCGAAACCCCTATCCCCCTGTTTACCCCAAAACCCTATCCCCCTGTTTACCCCAAACCCCTAACCCCCTTTTTACCCCAAACCCCTAACCCCCTGTTTACCCCAAACCCCTAACCCCCTGTTTACCCCAAACCCCTATCCCCCTGTTTTCCCCAAACCCCTATCCCCATGTTTACCTCAAAACCCTATCCCCCGGTTTACCCAAACCCCTATCCCCGTTTTCCCCAAACCCCTATCCCCCTGTTTACCCGAAACCCCTATCCCCCTGTTTACCCCAAACCACCATCCCCCTGTTTACCCCAAACCCCTATCCCCCTGTTTACCCCAAAACCCTATCCCCCTGTTTACCCCAAACTACCATCCCCCTGTTTACCCCAAACCCCTATCCCCCGGTTTACCCAAAGCCCTATCCCCCTGTTTACCCCAAACCCCTATCCCCCTGTTTACCACAAACCACCATCCCACTGTTTACCCCAAACCCCTATCCCCCGGTTTACCCCAAACCCCTATCCCCCGGTTTACCCAAAACCCTATCCCCCTGTTTACCCAAAACCCCTATCCCTCTGTTTTCCCCAAACCCCTATCCCCCTGTTTACCCCAAACCCCATCCCCTGTTTACCCAAACCCCTATCCCCCTGTTTTCCCCAAACCCCCATCTCCCCGTTTACCCCAAACCCCTATCCCCCTGTTTACCCCAACCCCCATCTCCCCATTTACCCCAAACCCCATCCCCCTGTTTTCCCAAAAACCCTATCCCCCGTTTACCCCAAACCCCCATCTCCCCATTTACCCCAAACCCCTATCCCCCTGTTTTCCCCAAACCTCTATCCCCCGTTTACCCCAAACCCCATCCCCCTGTTTTCCCCAAACCCCTATCCCCCGTTTACCCCAAACCCCCATCTCCCCATTTACCCCAAACCCCTATCCCCCTGTTTACCCCAAACCCCTATCCCCCTGTTTTCCCCAAACCCCATCCCCCTGTTTACCCCAAACCCTTATCCTCCTGTTTACCCCAAACCCCTATCCCCCTGTTTTCCCCAAACCCCTATCCCCCTGTTTACTCCAAACCCCTATCCCCCTGTTTTCCCCAAACCCCTATCCCCCTGTTTACCCAAAACCCTATCCCCCTGTTTACCCAAAACCCCTATCCCTCTGTTTTCCCCAAACCCCTATCCCCCTGTTTACCCCAACCCCCATCCCCTGTTTACCCAAACCCCTATCCCCCTGTTTTCCCCAAACCCCCATCTCCCCGTTTACCCCAAACCCCTATCCCCCTGTTTACCCCAACCCCCATCTCCCCATTTACCCCAAACCCCATCCTCCTGTTTACCCCAAACCCCTATCCCCCGTTTACCCCAAACCCCCATCTCCCCATTTACCCCAAACCTCTATCCCCCTATTTTCCCCAAACCCCTATCCCCCGTTTACCCCAAACCACCATCCCCCTGTTTACCCCAAACCCCTATCCCCCGGTTTACCCAAAACCCTATCCCCCTGTTTACCCCAAACCCCTATCCCCCTGTTTACCACAAACCACCATCCCCCTGTTTACCCCAAACCCCTATCCCCCTGTTTACCCCAAAACCCTATCCCCCTGTTTACCCCAAACCCCTATCCCCCTGTTTTCCCCAAACCCCTATCCCCCTGTTTACCTCAAACCCCTTTCCCCCGGTTTACCCAAAACCCTATCCCCCTGTTTACCCCAAACCCCTATCCCCCTGTTTACCCCAAACCCCTATCCCCCTGTTTTCCCCAAACCCCTATCCCCCTGTTTACCCGAAACCCCTATCTCCCTGTTTACCCCAAACCACCATCCCCCTGTTTACCCGAAACCCCTATCCCCCTGTTTACCCCAAAACCCTATCCCCCTGTTTACCCCAAACCCCTAACCCCCTTTTTACCCCAAACCCCTAACCCCCTGTTTACCCCAAACCCCTAACCCCCTGTTTACCCCAAACCCCTATCCCCCTGTTTACCTCAAAACCCTATCCCCCGGTTTACCCAAACCCCTATCCCCGTTTTCCCCAAACCCCTATCCCCCTGTTTACCCGAAACCCCTATCCCCCTGTTTACCCCAAACCATCATCCCCCTGTTTACCCCAAACCCCTATCCCCCTGTTTACCCCAAAACCCTATCCCCCTGTTTACCCCAAACTACCATCCCCCTGTTTACCCCAAACCCCTATCCCCCGGTTTACCCAAAACCCTATCCCCCTGTTTACCCCAAACCCCTATCCCCCTGTTTACCACAAACCACCATCCCACTGTTTACCCCAAACCCCTATCCCCCTGTTTACCCCAAAACCCTATCCCCCTGTTTACCCCAAACCCCTAACCCCCTTTTTACCCCAAACCCCTAACCCCCTGTTTACCCCAAACCCCTATCCCCCGGTTTACCCAAAACCCTATCCCCCTGTTTACCCAAAACCCCTATCCCTCTGTTTTCCCCAAACCCCTATCCCCCTGTTTACCCCAACCCCCATCCCCTGTTTACCCAAACCCCTATCCCCCTGTTTTCCCCAAACCCCCATCTCCCCGTTTACCCCAAACCCCTATCCCCCTGTTTACCCCAACCCCCATCTCCCCATTTACCCCAAACCCCATCCCCCTGTTTTCCCAAAAACCCTATCCCCCGTTTACCCCAAACCCCCATCTCCCCATTTACCCCAAACCCCTATCCCCCTGTTTTCCCCAAACCTCTATCCCCCGTTTACCCCAAACCCCATCCCCCTGTTTTCCCCAAACCCCTATCCCCCGTTTACCCCAAACCCCCATCTCCCCATTTACCCCAAACCCCTATCTCCCTGTTTACCCCAAACCCCTATCCCCCTGTTTTCCCCAAACCCCATCCCCCTGTTTACCCCAAACCCTTATCCTCCTGTTTACCCCAAACCCCTATCCCCCTGTTTTCCCCAAACCCCTATCCCCCTGTTTACTCCAAACCCCTATCCCCCTGTTTTCCCCAAACCCCTATCCCCCTGTTTACCCAAAACCCTATCCCCCTGTTTACCCAAAACCCCTATCCCTCTGTTTTCCCCAAACCCCTATCCCCCTGTTTACCCCAACCCCCATCCCCTGTTTACCCAAACCCCTATCCCCCTGTTTTCCCCAAACCCCCATCTCCCCGTTTACCCCAAACCCCTATCCCCCTGTTTACCCCAACCCCCATCTCCCCATTTACCCCAAACCCCATCCTCCTGTTTACCCCAAACCCCTATCCCCCGTTTACCCCAAACCCCCATCTCCCCATTTACCCCAAACCTCTATCCCCCTATTTTCCCCAAACCCCTATCCCCCGTTTACCCCAAACCACCATCCCCCTGTTTACCCCAAACCCCTATCCCCCGGTTTACCCAAAACCCTATCCCCCTGTTTACCCCAAACCCCTATCCCCCTGTTTACCACAAAACACCATCCCCCTGTTTACTCCAAACCCCTATCCCCCGGTTTACCCCAAACCCCTATCCCCCGGTTTACCCAAAACCCTATCCCCCTGTTTACCCAAAACCCCTATCCCTCTGTTTTCCCCAAACCCCTATCCCCCTGTTTACCCCAACCCCCATCCCCTGTTTACCCAAACCCCTATCCCCCTGTTTTCCCCAAACCCCCATCTCCCCGTTTACCCCAAACCCCTATCCCCCTGTTTACCCCAACCCCCATCTCCCCATTTACCCCAAACCCCATCCCCCTGTTTTCCCCAAACCCCTATCCCCCGTTTACCCCAAACCCCCATCTCCCCATTTACCCCAAACCCCTATCCCCCTGTTTTCCCCAAACCCCTATCCCCCGTTTACCCCAAACCCAATCCCCCTCTTTTCCCCAAACCCCTATCCCCCGTTTACCCCAAACCCCCATCTCCCCATTTACCCCAAACCCCTATCCCCCTGTTTACCCCAAACCCCTATCCCCCTGTTTTCCCCAAACCCCTATCCCCCTGTTTACCCCAAACCCTTATCCCCTGTTTACCCCAAACCCCTATCCCTCTGTTTTCCCCAAACCCCTATCCCCCTCTTTACCCCAACCCCCATCCCCTGTTTACCCAAACCCCTATCCCCCTGTTTTCCCCAAACCCCCATTTCCCCGTTTACCCCAAACCCCTATCCCCCTGTTTACCCCAACCCCCATCTCCCCATTTACCCCAAACCCCATCCTCCTGTTTTCCCCAAACCCCTATCCCCCGTTTACCCGAAACCCCCATCTCCCCATTTACCCCAAACCCCTATCCCCTATTTTCCCCAAACCCCTATCCCCCGTTTACCCCAAACCCCTATCCCCCTGTTTTCCCCAAACCCCTATCCCCCTGTTTACCCCAAACCCTTATCCCCCTGTTTACCCCAAACCCCTATCCCCCTGTTTTCCCCAAACCCCTATCCCCCTGTTTACCCCAAACCCCTATCCCCCTGTTTACCCCAAACCCCATCCTCCTGTTTTCCCCAAACCCCTATCCCCCGTTTACCCGAAACCCCCATCTCCCCATTTACCCCAAACCCCTATCCCCTATTTTCCCCAAACCCCTATCCCCCGTTTACCCCAAACCCCTATCCCCCTGTTTTCCCCAAACCCCTATCCCCCTGTTTACCCCAAACCCTTATCCCCCTGTTTACCCCAAACCCCTATCCCCCTGTTTTCCCCAAACCCCTATCCCCCGTTTACCCCAAACCCCTATCCCCCTGTTTTCCCCAAACCCCTATCCCCCTGTTTACCCCAAACCCTTATCCCCCTGTTTACCCCAAACCCCTATCCCCCTGTTTTCCCCAAACCCCTATCCCTTGTTTACCCCAAACCCCTATCCCCCTGTTTACCCCAAACCTCTACCTCTATTTTCCCTCCCCTCCCCTCACTGCGCTGCATTTTGTAAGAACTGCACTTACTCAGTAAATGTATCGCTGACTAATTATTCCACCTCCCCCAGCCCCCTTCATTCCCCCTCTCTTGTCCAGAATCTATCTACCATTATAAATTCTCGGTCACGGTGTGCCTCTGTCACCTTTTGACAGAGCGTTTCAAAGCCCCAGCCATCTGATAGAGATAGAGAGAGAGAGAGAGAGAGAGAGAGACAGAGAGCGCGGTACAGGGATCTCCATCACCCTGGAGTTTAGCTTGTTCCTGTGACATCTGGTCCAGATTCTCCCACAGGAAGAAACATCCTTCCCACCACACATCCCGACAGTCATTCCTCAGGCCAGCCAAGTGTCCGCTCCCTGCTCAAATCTCCAGTGGATATGAGCCAAGTCTGCCCACCCTTCTCCCCTTATTGCAAGCTGCCTGCCTCAGCATTAATCTCGTTAACATTCTCTGATTTTTTTTTCTGACACTGTTACTTCCTGACTGAATTCTGAAGACCAATGCTGTGCGTATTGCTGCTTCCGTAACCGCGACTAACCCCGCCCCCCACACCAGGTCCTAGCTCCCCGCCCTGCCGTGTTTCCACCATCCCTCCAGACCTCCCCCTCTCTGAGGATGAAAGATCAGTCCTCAGCAGAGGCCTCACCTTCATTCCCCTACGCTCTCGGATTAACGAGTTCAACACGCGGCGAGACATCGAACAATTCTTCCGCCGCCTTCGCCTCCGCGCCTACTTCTTCAACCAGCATTCCCGCCCACCCTCTGACGACCCCTTCTCCCGCCTCCAACAAACCCCATCCACCTGGACACCCCGTGCTGGCCTCTTACCTGCCCTCGATCTCTTCATAGCCAACTGCCGCCGCAACATTAACCGCCTCAACCTGTCCACCCCTCTCACCCACTCCAACCTCTCACCCTCGGAACGCGCAGCCCTCCACTCCCTCCGTTGCAACCCCAACCTCACTATCAAACCAGCAGACAAGGGAGGCACAGTAGTAGTTTGGCGCACCGACCTCTACACCGCTGAGGCCAAACGCCAGCTCGCAGATACCTCCTCCTACTGCCCCCTTGACCATGACCCCACCCCCCACCACCAAACCATCATCTCCCAGACCATCCATAACCTCATCACCTCAGGGGACCTCCCATCCACCGCCTCCAACCTCATAGTCCCACAACCCCGCACCGCCCGTTTCTACCTCCTGCCCAAAATCCACAAACCTGACTGCCCCGGACGACCCATCGTCTCCGCCTGCTCCTGCTCCACCAAACTCATCTCTGCATACCTCGACACGGTCCTGTCCCCCTTTGTCCAAGAACTCCCCACCTACGTTCGGGACACCACCCACACCCTCCACCTCCTCCAGGATTTCCGCTTCCCCGGTCCCCAACGCCTCATCTTCACCATGGACATCCAGTCCCTGTACACCTCCATCCCCCATCACGAAGGACTCAAAGCCCTTCGCTTCTTCCTTTCCCGCCGTACCGACCAGTACCCTTCCACCGACACCCTCCTTCGACTGACCGAACTGGTCCTCACCCTGAACAACTTCTCTTTCCAATCCTCCCACTTTCTCCAAACAAAAGGAGTAGCCATGGGCACCCGCATGGGCCCCAGCTATGCCTGCCTCTTCGTAGGATATGTGGAACAATCCATCTTCCGCAACTACACTGGCCCCACCCCCCATCTTTTCCTTCGCTACATTGATGACTGTATCGGCGCCGCCTTGTGCTCCCACGAGGAGGTTGAACAGTTCATCCACTTCACCAACACCTTCCATCCCGACCTCAAATTCACCTGGACAGTCTCAGATTCCTCCCTCCCCTTCCTAGACCTTTCTGTTTCTATCTCAGACGACCGAATCAACACGGACATCTACTACAAACCAACCGACTCCCACAGCTACCTGGACTACACCTCCTCCCATCCTGCCCCCTGTAAAAACGCCATCCCATTCTCCCAATTCCTTCGTCTCCGCCGCATCTGCTCCCAGGAGGACCAGTTCCAAACACGTACAACCCAGATGGCCTCCTTCTTCAAGGACCGCAATTTCCCCCCCGACGTGGTCGACGGTGCCCTCCACCGCATCTCCTCCACTTCCCGATCCTCCGCCCTTGAGCCCCGCCCCTCCAACCGCCACCAGGACAGAACCCCACTGGTCCTCACCTACCACCCCACCAATCTCCATGTACAGCGCATCATCCGCCGTCACTTCTGCCACCTCCAAACAGACCCCACCACCAGGGATATATTTCCCTCCCCTCCCCTATCAGCTTTCCGTAGAGACCACTCCCTCCGCGACTCCCTTGTCAGATCCACACCCCCCACCGACCCAACCTCCACTCCCGGCACCTTCCCTTGCAACCGCAGGAGGTGCAACACTTGCGCCCACACCTCCCCCCTCACTTCTCTCCAAGGCCCCAAGGGAAACTTCCATATCCGCCACAGATTCACCTGCACCTCCACCCACATCATCTACTGCATCCGCTGCAGCCGGTGTGGCCTCCTCTATATTGGGGAGACAGGCCGCCTACTTGCGGAGCGATTCAGAGAGCACCTCTGGGCCACCCGGACGAACCAACCCAACCAACCTGTAGCACAG
>NW_028270173.1:19051214-19069772 GCF_037043375.1 Chiloscyllium plagiosum | reverse complement strand
AAGCGAGAGGCAGGGTAGACGCAGGGAACATGCTCTCCCTGGCTGGGGGACAAATTAAAATTGATGGGGACGCCATTTTAATTTGAGATGAGGAGGAGTCGTTTTTTTTACTCAGAGGGTTTGCGAACCTCGGAAATGCTTGACGCCAGAGGCTTTGGAAGCTCAGTCTTTGGCTGCGTTCTTTGAAGAAAATGGGCTTATCAGTGACAGGCAGCATGGTTTTGTGCAGGGAAGGTCATGTCTTACCAACCTAATAGAATTCTTTTGAAGAGGCGACAAAGGTGATTGATGAGGGAAGGGACGTGGATGTCATATCATCGTGGATTTTCATCAGGTATTTGATAAGCCTCCCCATGGTAGGCTGATGGAGAAGGGGAAGTTGCATGGGGTCCAGGGTGTACCAGCTAGATGGATAGAGAACTGGCTGGGCAACACGAGACACAGAGAGTAACGCTGGAATGAAGCTCGGAGAACAGTGACCACAGGGATCCGTGCTGGGACCGTTGTTTGTGATGTACGGAAATGATCTGGAGGAAGGTATAGAGGGTCTGATGAGCAAGTTTGCAGATGACACTAAGATTGGCGGAGTAGCAGGTAGAGATGGGGACTGTCAGAGAATGCAGCAGAATGTAGATAGACTGGAGAGACGGGCAGAGAAACGGCAGATGGAGTTCAATCCAGGCAAATGTGAGGTGATGCATTTGGAAGCTCCAATTCCAGAGCAAACTGTGGATGGCAAAGTCCTGGGGAACATTGATGCACAGAGAGATCAGGGTGTTCAGGTCCATTATTCCCTGAAAGTGGCAAGGCAGGTCAATGGAAAGGTCAAGAAGGCAGGCTTTCCTTCATCAGACAGAGTATTGAGTACAAGAGTTGGCAGGTCATGTTACAGTTGTATAGGTCTTTGGTTCGGTCACGTTTGGAAGACTGTGTACAGTTCTGGTCGGTCACGTTACCAACAGGATGTGGATGCTTTGGAGAGGGCGCAGAGGAGGTCACCAGGGTGCGAGCTATGAAGAGAGGTTGAGCAGATTACAAATATTTTCATTAGAAAGACAAAGAGGTTGAGGGGGGGACCTGATTGAGGCTTACAAAATCATGAGGAGGGGTAGGCAGAGTGGATAGCAAGAAGGTTTTCCCAGAGTGGGCGACTCAGTTACTTGGGGGTCATGAGTTCAAAGTGAGAGGGGAAAGGTTTAGGGGAGAAATGCGTAGCAAGTTCTTTACACAGAGGTGGTGGGTGCCTGGAATGCGTTGCCAGTAGGAGGTGGTAGAGGTGGGAGCGATAGCTTCATTTAAGATGTATTAGACAGTGACATGAAGAAGCAGGGGGAATACAGATTCTAGGAAATAGGCAACAGGTTAAGATAGAGGATCTGGATCAGCACAGGCTTGGAGGGCCGAAGGGCCTGTTCCTGTGCTGCAATGTTCTTTGTTCGGTTGTTCTCAGGACTAAGGTAGGGAATTTTGGATTTCTGATCCAAGTACTTCACACAGAGGGTGGTGGGCGTCTGGATTGTGTTGCCAACAGAGGTGGTAGAGGCAGGCATGGTAGATTCATTTAAGATGCGTCTGGACAGAGGCATGAGTCGGTGGGGGAGCAGAGGGATACAGATGCTTAGGAATTGGGCGACAGGTTTAGACAGTACATTTGGATCGGCACAGGCTTGGAGGCCGAAGGGCCTGGCCCTGGGCTGTAAAGTTTCTTTGTTCTTTGGTTACCAGTGATGTAAAATGGATGGGTTGGGTAAAAGGCATCGATGTATTCGATTGGTGTGACATATGGTGGACCAGGCCCAATGGGCCGAATGGTCTGCTGCTGTTCCAACCTGCCCTGCAATTTGACCTTTGGGCGGCGCAGTGGCTCAGTGGTTAGCCCTGCTGCCTCACAGCGCCAGGGACCTGGGTTCGATTCCAGCCTCAGGCGACTGTCTGTGTGGAGTTTGCACATTCTCCCCCCGTGTCTGGGTGGGTTTCCTCCGGGTGCTCCGGTTTCCTCCCACAATCCAAAGATGTGCAGGTCAGGGGTGAATTGGTAATGGTAAATTGCCCCATAGGTTAGGTGCATTAGTCAGAGGGAAGCAGGTCTGGGTGGGTTACTCTTCGGAGGGTCGGTGTGGACTTGTTGGGCCGAAGGGCCTGTTTCCACACTGTAGGGAATCTAATCTAATCTAATCATGTCCTCATGATCTCTGGCCACGCTGAGGACAGACCTGTGGACTTGTTTTGAGGCATCCAACACTCAAAACGTTGGGCGTCAGGGTCTTGCAGAAGCTTGTGAAATCTCCAGCAGGCAAACAGCTGAATCTGGGACTGATCAAAGTTCTCCGACTGCTTGAAAACTCCTAGCTTTGATCTCCCAGTCTGCCCGGTGGCTGAGAGAGAATCCCTCCGCCCAACGGACTGAGCAAGCAGTCCTCTTGCTCGCTGACTAAAAGCAGACACGAAAACATGGCTGACTCACCACGTTCATTCCCAAAGATTCGAGCCACTTGAGGTCTTTTGCAGTTTGAAGGACCTGTTTAAATCGTCTCTTTTGTTGGGTTTCCGGGAAGGAAATCAACGGGCGTTAATCTAGAATGTTCTTTTGCTCCCCCTGACACAAGGCCAGCTCCAATTCGCCGGAGCGATCATGTGACTGCGGCGATTGTAACGCGGGTCAGCTGACTGGTCCTCCCTCCTGGGCTATGGGTTCCCTGACTCGGGCTGTTAACCTGCTTCTATCTACTCTGTCCACTCTCACCCTCTTATACACAGCTGTCGGGTGCCCCCTCCTCGACCTTTTCTGCTCCAAAGAAGACTGCCCGAGCCTGTCCAGCCGGTGAATCCCCTCCGCGCCCCCTCCAACGCGCACACCTCTCTCCTTTGATGTGGTGATGGAAACTGTATGCAGTATGTGGCCTAGCCTAAGTCCTGTACAGCTCCAACGTGACCTCCCTGCTTTTGCAGTCTGTGAGGTGACCGTGCTGCGGTCGGTTAGTGCTCCTGCCCTACTACCTTCTAAGGATGGAAGAGCTTACCCCCCCCCCTCTTGGATAATTCTATTCCCCTCTCTCATCCATCAGGTCAACCCGACTCCCAGAGGCCAAGCGAGAAGCTCTTTGGGGCAGTGGGATCCTCCATCCTGTTGCCTGGATTCAACAAAGCTGATTTTAAGAATGTGGAACACGTCAAGTGGATGTTTTCCGGAACAAGAATTCTTGATTACTACAGTGTAACAGAAATACCCACCTTCACCAATTTGTATAAGTCTCGAACCACATTCTTTTCTTCAAATGGATCACTGCTCTTAAAAGACATCGCAAGAAGTGACAGTGGCCTGTACAAAGTGCAGATTAATTTGAATGTCACCAAAGTCTTCCAGCTAAGTGTTCTCGGTAAGTGCTGTGTGTGGTGAAAAATCACACAACACCAGGTTCCAGTCCAACACCAGGTTTATTTGGAAGCACGGGCCTGCGGAGCGCTGCTCCTTCATCAGGTGGTTGTGGAGCAGGACCAGAAGACACCGAATTTGTAGCAACAGATTACAGTGTCATGCAACCGAAACGATGCTGCCTGAACTGCTGTGCTCTTCCAGCACCACTAATCCAGAGTCTGGTTTCCAGCATCTGCAGTCATTGTTTTTACCTCGATATATTGAACAGTTGTATGATACTTGGATCTTTTACTATAAATTCTGTGTCCTGTCATATTGGCCCAATAACTACCAACCCTTTCAGGTTTCCTCGAGGAGGGAGACCACAGTTGCACCCAATATTCAGAGAGAAAGGCTGTACAATTTATTTTCCAAATGTTTTTGGTGGTCACATATACCTCCCAACAACATTGGTGTCTCCTGCCAAGATTTATTCCCTCAAGGAGCCTTGAATAAATATCGGGACAGTGGTCGGTCACAGTGAGGACTGCAGATGCTGGAGATCAGAGATGAGAGTGCGGTGCTGGAAAAGCGCAGCAGGTCAGGCAGCGTCCGAGGAGCAGGAGAATCGACGTTTCGGACCAGAGCCCTTCCATCACGAATCTGACTGAAGGGTTCCGATCCGAAATGTCGATTTTTTTTTTTCCCTGCTCTTCGCATGCTGCCTGACCTGCTGTGCTTTTCCAGCAACACGCTCTCAACTCAGGACAAAGGTTCCCTCCCCAGAGAAAAGACTTCTATTCTCGAACGACCCTTTGGAAGAAAATAAATTCTCCTCGTTTCTGCCCTAAGAGGGAGACCGCTTGCTCCGAACTGATGTCCCCCTATTTTGGTCACCCCTTCCCCCGAACAGGGCATGATTCCATCTTGTTGCCCTCAGGGTCTGACGTTGATTATCAGTCTCTACACAGTTGGTGGTTATAGGTCTAACCTGCTCCACGTTTCTTCATAAGTCGGGTCCTTTACCGTGGAATGGGTGAAGTGAAATTTTTCGCTTTCAGGGAAGGCTTGATGTCGTTCAGAATTGTTCGAGGAAGTGTACAAACGCATCACGAGCTCATTGGAGCTGTCACCTGGTCTGTCCAAACTCCCAAAGATGTGCGGGCCAGGTGGATTGGCCGGGCTAAATTGCCCAGCGTGTTAGGTGCATTAGTCAGAGGGAGATGGGTCTGGGTGGGTTGCTCGTCGGAGGGACGGTGTGGACTCGTTGGGCCGAAGGGCCTGTTTCCACACTGTGGGGAATCCAATCCAATCCCAGGACTGCATGAAGGACGTGACACAGACTTTGATGAATTTCACTGCCGTGGAATGTGTTGTAGCTGCAGGAGAAAACAGGGCTGCTCAAGTATACACTGAATGCTCTCAGGGTGAAGGTGCTTGAGCAGCTGGAAGGTGCGTATGTTACTTGGCTTATTGTCTTGGTGACCACTGAAGCAAGTGCTGGTCAAACTCTTCTTCAATATCTTCACAGAGACACAGGAGGAAGCGCTCTAATGATGCCTCTCCCACTCTTGTTCATTAATTGTGTTATAGTGAGGTCCTTGTGCTCAGATTCATTCATTCGTTCATTCATTCATTTGTTCATTCATTCGTCCGTTCATTCATTCATTCATTCATTCATTCCCTCCCCGCAGTCGCACTGTCAGAGCCTCTCATCAGCAATAATTCGACCGGCCTGGGCACCACCATCGCGCTGGTCTGCCGGGTGGACGCGGGGTTCCCAGATTCCTTCGTGTGGTGGAAAGACAGCACTGTGATAGCGAATGGTGAGCACTCTCAGTTCCTGAAGGGTAACAGCACCCTGGTTATCACTGCGGCCAAGAAGTCTGACTGTGGCGACTACATTTGCATGGTGGAGAATGCTGTGAGCAGGAAGAACGTTTCACATCGGCTTCTTATTTATGGTGAGTCAAGCCTCCCAATTGGCCATTCCTGACTTTCATTCCAATGGTCCCCTCCCCCTTGCACTTTGCCTCAGTAATTCCCATTTGTAAATAATGTTCTCCACTGTTGTTCTAACTCCTCCCCAGCACTAGGGGTGGGGGAAGCAGCTTCTAATGTACACTGGCAACATTGACCAACAACGCCATCCCCTCAGTGAGCACTGTGACTATTGCTCATGTCGTCACTTGGCATTCCTGCTGAGAAATGGACAGCTCTGGCTATGATTGATTGGACGCCCGTACTCTGTGTTGTAAGGGTGCAGACAGAGTAGGTAGGGAGTGATTACAGGCTTTCATGTCGCTGTCAAAAGGAGTCAATGGCAACATGCGAGGAAAAGAAACCTTTTAATAGGCAAACGTAAAGATTCCACAACATCAGGTTATAGTCCAACAGGTGTTTTTTGGACACACAAGCTTTCGGAGCGACGCTCCTTCATCAGGTAATAGGCAGCGATTGGTTAGAATCTTCAGTGGACTGCCTGGCAGTGTGCCAGAGACAGATTCCATCGAGGCACTCCACCAAGAGCTGGGTAATATTTAGGATTGGACTTAAACAGACAAGAAACCTTTGTGCTGTTTATAGATGTGAATCAATAACCATCTCCAACAATAGACGAAATAGCCATCGCCTCTTGGTGTTCAGTGGGCATCACCATCACTGAAACTCCAGCCCTCACCATCATGGTGGTTACTATTGAGCTGAAGCTGAACTGGACTTGTCATATAAAGTTAAAACTCACACAACACCAGGTTACAGTCCAACAGGTTTAATTGGAAGCACTCGCATTCGGAGCGACGCTCCTTCATCAGGTGTTTGTGGAGGACACATTGCAAGACACAGAATTTATAGCAAAAGTTTACAATGTGATGTAACTGAAATTATACATTGAAAACTACCTTGATTGTTTGTTAAGATTAGATTACTTAGATTACTTACTTAGATTACTTACAGTGTGGAAACAGGCCCTTCGGCCCAACAAGTCCACACCGACCCGCCGAAGCGCAACCCACCCAGACCCATTCCCCTACATTTACCCCTGCACCTAACACTGCGGGCAATTTGGCATGGCCAATTCTCTCATCCGTTCGAATGACCGTGATAGTTTCACTTCTTTCATATGGAAATTGCAAAACTTTTTCCAAGTTACATTCTCTGGTTGACTTTAACAATTGGTGTCAGCCCAGATAATGTGTTGGGTGTTAGCCCCCTGTGTGCTGCTCTCTGTGCCATAATGTTTAAACTTATTCTAATCTAAAAAATGAATTAACAGAATCTTACATGGATCCATGTAGCTTTTGAGCAAAGTACAATGTAACTCTGCGTGTATGTGTGTGAGAGTGTGTGTGTGTAGGAATATCTGTGAGTGTGTGTAGTGCAATGGTGGTTACCTGTAATGTGACATGAACCCAAGGTCCCGGTTGAGGCCCTCCCTATGGGTACCGAACTTGGCTATCAGCCTCTGCTCGACCACTTTCCTCTGCTGCCTGTCCCGAAGTCCACCTTGGAGGATGGTCACCCGAAGGTCCGAGGCTGAATGTCCTGGACCACTGAAGTGTTCCCCAACTGGGAGGGAACCCTCCTGTCTGTTGATTGTTGTGCGGTGCCCATACATCCGTTGTCGTAGCCTTTGCTCGGTTTCCCCAATGTACCATGCCTCCAGGCATCCTTGCCTGCAATGTATAAGATAGACAATGTTGGCTGAGTCACATGAGTACCCACCATGTACAAGGTGGGAGGTGTCCCCACGCGTAATAGTGGTATCTATGTCCACAATCTGACACGTCTTGCAGCGGACAAGCAGCAGAGAAAAGTGGCCGAGCAGAGGCTGATAGCCAAGTTCTACCCATAGGGAGGGCCTCAACTGGGACCTTGGGTTCATGTCACATTACAGGTGATCACCATTTCACTATACACACACACACAGACACTCCTACACACACACACACTCCCACACTCACACATGCACCCTCTCATAGACTTAGACACTCTACACTCACATACACTCTCTCACACTCACAACCTCCCACTCCAGGCAGACACACACACATACTCACACATGCACCCTCTCACAGACTTAGACCCCTTTAAACTCTCACACACACATATATAATCTCTCTCACAGATACTCACAACCCCCCCCCCACCCCAAACACGCACACACACACATGCACACATACACATATACGTTTGTGGGGTGAATTTCTACTTGCAGAGTTACATTGTACTTTACTCAAAAACTGCACGGATTCATGTAAGACTCTGTTAATTCAGTTTTTAGATTAGAATCAGTCTAACCATTATGGCACAGACAGCAGCACACAGTGGGCTAACACCTTCAACACATTGTCTGGGCTGACACCAATTGTTACAGTTCACCTGAGAACGTAACTTTTAAAAGAATGTTTTGTGATTTACATGTAAAAGAAGTGAAACTATCATAGCGTTCGAACAGATGAAAGACTCAACAAACAATCAAAGTATTTTTCAATGTATAATTTCAGTTACATCACACTGTAAACTTCTGCTATAAATTCTGTGTCTTCCAATTGTGTCCTCCACAAACACCTGATGAAGGAGCGTCGCTCCGAAAGCTAGTGCTTCCAATTAAACCTGTTGGACTATAACCTGGTGTTGTATGACTTTTAACTTTGTACACCCCAGTCCAACACCAGCATCTCCAAATCACTCCTGGTCATATAAAGGCAGTGTCTACAACAGCAGGTCAGAAGCTAGGAATACTGCAGCAAATAATTCCCTTCCTGACTCCCCAAAGCCTGTCCATCACCTCCAAGTCACAACTCAGGAGTATGATGGAACATTCCTCACTTACCTGGATAAGGGCAGCTCCAACAACACTCAAGAAGATTGACACCATCCAAAACAAAGCAGCCCCCACTTGATTGGCACCACATCCACAAGCATCCCCTCCCTCCCCCCCCCCTGACACTCAGTAGCAGCCTCTTCCAAACCCACGGCCGCTTCCATCTCGAAGGACAAGGGCAACAGAGACATGGGGAACACCACCATCTTCAAGTTCCCCTCCAAGCCACTCCCCATCCTGACCTGGAAATCTATCGCCGTTCTTCCTAGATTTAATCTTGGGGGGAAGTGAGGATAAAGTAGATCTGGGTGACTGTTTTAGTATCCCGACGCTGTGGGAGCAGGCCATTTGGCCCATCGGGTCCACACCAAACCCCCCAGAGAGCACCCAACCCAGTCCCACACCCCTATCCCTTAGAACCCTGCTTGCTCAAGGCTTACCCACACGGCTGCACATCCCTGAACACTATGGGACAATTTAGCACGGCCAATCCACCCTAACCTACACATCCCTGAACACTATGGGACAATTTAGCATGGCCAATCCACCCTAACCTGCACATCCCTGAACACTATGGGACAATTTAGCATGGCCAATCCACCCTAACCTACACATCCCTGAACACTATGGGGCAATTTAGCACGGCCAATCCACCCTAACCTACACATCCCTGAACACTACGGGACAATTTAGCACAGCCAATCCACCCTAACCTACACATCCCTGAACACTATGGGACAATTTAGCATGGCCAATCCACCCTAACCTGCACATCCCTGAACACTATGGGACAATTTAGCATGGCCAATCCACCCTAACCTACACATCCCTGAACACTATGGGGCAATTTAGCACGGCCAATCCACCCTAACCTACACATCCCTGAACACTACGGGACAATTTAGCACGGCCAATCCACCCTAACCTGCACATCCCTGAACACTATGGGACAATTTAGCACGGCCAATCCACCCTAACCTGCACATCCCTGAACACTATGGGACAATTTAGCATGGCCAATCCACCCTAACCTACACATCCCTGAACACTATGGGGCAATTTAGCACGGCCAATCCACCCTAACCTACACATCCCTGAACACTACGGGACAATTTAGCACAGCCAATCCACCCTAACCTGCACATCCCTGAACACGATGGGACAATTTAGCACGGCCAATCCACCCTAACCTACACATCCCTGAACACTATGGGACAATTTAGCACGGCCAATTCACCCTAACCTACACACCCCTGAACACTATGGGACAATTTAGCACGGCCAATCCACCATAACCTACACACCCCTGAACACTATGGGACAATTTAGCACGGCCAATCCACCCTAACCTGCACATCCCTGAAAACTATGGGACAATTTAGCACGGCCAATCCACCCTAACCTACACATCCCTGAACACTATGGGACAATTTAGCACGGCCAATCCACCCTAACCTGCACATCCCTGAACACTATGGGGCAATTTAGCACGGCTAATCCACCCTAACCTACACATCCCTGAACCCTATGGGACAATTTAGCACGGCCAATCCACCCTAACCTACACATCCCTGAACACGATGGGACAATTTAGCACATCTTTGGACTGTGGGAGGAAACCCCCCCCCCCAGACAGGGGAAGAACATGCAAAGTCCACATAAACAGACGCCCGAGGCTGGGATCGAACGCGGGTCCCTGGTGTTGTGAGGCAGCAGTGCTAACCACTGAGCCACCATGCTTCCTGCAACCTCTTGCTGCTTTTGCTGAAAAGGCTGATGGCCTCGAGGTTCCCCAAAGGAACTGCACCAAAAGCCGGAGAGTCTGGTTTGAGTCACAAATAGGGATTTTTGACCAGACTGGACTGATTGTTTTGATGATGGACAGTAGTAACGTCCCCTGAATCCTGGTCAATAATTACCTGGTAGTTAATCATGGGACCACTATGGTGTGGAGTCAGGCCAATCAGCCCACACTGACCCTCCAAGGGATATCCCACCACCTTCTGCATTTCCCATGGCTAACCCACCAAATCTGTCCATCCTTGGGCACTGTCCCTTAGCCAATCCACCCTGACCTGCACATCGCTGGACCGTGGGAGGAAACCCACGCAGACACGGGGAGAATGTGCAAACTCCTCACGGACAGTCACCTGAGGCTGGAATCGAACCCGGGTCCCTGGTGCTGTGAGGCAGTAGTGCTAACCACTGAGCCACCATTGAATTTCATTGTCATCACAAACAGATTATCCCCTTTATAACAATCGATGAACTAACAGGAGCTTCTTTGATCCCATTCACCCCGTCACTAAGATGGTAGCTGACCTGATTGGGATCTTAAAATTTGTTGCTGGAAAAGCACAGCAGGTCAGGCAGCTTCCAAGGAGCAGGAGAATCAACGTTTCGGGCATGAGCCCTTCTTGAAGGGCTCATGCCCGAAACGTCGATTCTCCTGCTCCTTGGATGCTGCCTGACCTGCTGCGCTTTTCCAGCAACACATTTTCAGCTCTGATCTCCAGCATCTGCAGGCCTCACTTTCTCCCCTGATTGGGATCTTGTCTTCCTCCCTGCTCCCATCACCCTGTACTCACTTCTCCATCACCAACCTGTCTTAATCAGGCTTAAAACCATTCAGTGGGCCTGCAAACAAGAATACCGAAGGTAAGTGATCCTCTGAGAGAGGACATTCTTCCTCACTTCCGTCTTATATGGGAATTCAACCTGTTCCAGCCAATTCTAGTGTTCCCCCGTGAAGGTTAATATCCTCTAAACATCTAGCCTCCTCAGACAGACAACACGGTGGCTCAGTGGTTAGCACTGCTGCCTCACGGCGTCAGGGACCCGGGTTCGATCCCAGCCTCGGGTGACTCTCTGTGAGGAGTTTGCACATTCTCCCCGTGTCTGCGTGGGTTTGCTCCGGTTTCCTCCCACAGCCCAAAGATGTGCAGGTTAGGGTGGATTGGTCACGCTAAATTGCCCCATAGTGCACCAGAGATGTGCAGGCTGGTGGGTTAGCCATGGGAAATGCAAGGTTACGGGGATAGGGTGGGTCTGGATGAGATCCTCCTCAGAGGGTTGGTGTGGACTCAATGGGCCGAATAGCCTGCTTCCTCTTTGTACGGATTGTACGAACACCACCCCCCCCTTTAGGAACATGCAAGTTGGGAACGAGAGTTGGCTAGTCAGCCACTCTACTATTTAATAATAAGGTCTCATGATTGACCCGATTGTAACCTCGGATACACAACCGTGTTTAATTCGCAGATAGATTTCCACTCTCCTTTGCTAATCGGGAAGCTAGCCACCTCAGAGTTGGGGGAAACCATTACGCAGGGTGTTGGGAATTTGAACATCGTAGGGCCGCATTTTGGAAACTCTGCCTGGTCCTGACACGCGTCCCTTTGTCAATACTGTTGGCCCTCACAAACGTTGGCCAACCTTTCAGATAACAGCAATTGTAGTTTGGAAATTGGAATTTTTAAAGTCTAGATCAATGTGTCAATTCAGGTGCCAGTGTCTAAGGTGAATGCAAGTGAAAGAATTCTGGATTAATTCTAATGGAAAATGTAATCAGTCTTTACTCTGTGAAGGCAGAGTTGGATGTTGCAAGCAATGTATGAGCTAGTTTTGTACTCCTTGTAGAAACAGTCTGTCGACAAATATTTCAATAAAGGGCATGCATTATTCATGCAAAGCCCAGAGTAATAAAGCTAATCACAAAGCTGAGAGGGCAATTTCTTTTTCATTCAAGGGAAAATTACTCATGTGGGCCACATAATCAAAGAGTTGTTTTGAAGATAAAAGATTATTCATTTACATTTCTGTTTGGTGTGCCCGGCAGTATGCCGTGTTGTGATGGAGATGGTCTGTGCAGGTCAGGAAGTTTCCTCTGTTTAATGCATCTGGGTGCTCACAAAAAAACAGTCAGTCAGAAGGCAGAGTCAACTTGATTGGTCGGTTTGGAGCAGGCGGAGAGAAGCAGCTGAAATAAAGTCGTGAGAAATACAGAAACAATGTCATTAATTAATTTTTAATTTTTAAATTCCTGACTAAGAAAGCAATGCGGCCTAAAATTGGTATTCAACTCTGTGATTCAGCTTGAGTAGCCCATGGTCATGAGGATTTAAAGATAAGCTAAAGGTTTGTCTCACCAAAATCTAATGGATGGATCCTTCTGAAATCGGGTACTTCTGAGAATAGCTGGGGCAAAGAAAAGGCATGAAGGTGAATTCCAGGGAGCTGTGGCATGTCATTAATTTGGCCCCAGAACTCAATCACCATAGTCTTACCAGACCATAGGGCTATCATTAGAGAGAGCCATCTGGTGGTGGTTTTCCCTGAGGGTCACCATGCCTCGGGTGAGGGGAGATGTTGAGTCCGTCATGGTAACCTCAGCCGGCGATGGGGATTGAAGCCATGGCCTGGGCATCACACTGCTTCACAAACCAACCATCCAGCCAAATGAGCTAAACCAGCCCCCGTGGTCCTAGAAGTAAAAGTGAAATAACCCTCAGCATTCTGTAATACGTAAGGACATTTTTTGCAGGGAAGTAAAACTAGATTTATAGCATAAGTTGTTATGTTTAAAATGCTGACTTGGCTTAATTTTATTTTCCATGCAAGAAGGTTTAACATTGTAAAGTTTTGTGGCAGAGCTCCTTCAGTTAATCCCTGAGCAATTTAATTCTCTATTTGAACATACACAGCCCCCAACTGAATTGTAACAGCTCATTTTATATCCATGTGAGGCTTTCCTCTTGGTTGTCTGAGGAAAGATCATTTTTCAGTCTGAACCCATTCCTTGATTAACGGGACAGTCTGATCATTGCCATATTTTGCTGGTTGTGGGAGCTCACTGTGAACAAATGGTTCCTAATGCATCCATTTTGGTAGGAATGACAGCAAAATGGATTATTGTTTAAGTAATGACAAGTTGCAACATTTTGCTGTGCAGAGGGACCTGGGTGTCTGTGTGCATGAGAAAGTTGGTTTACAGGTGCAGCAGGTAATTAAGGCAAATGGAGTTTGTCCTCCATTGCTAGAGGAATGGGGTTTAGAAGCAGGGAGGTTGTTCTGCAGCTGTATAAGGTGAGGCCACACCTGGAGTACTATGTACAATTCTGGTTTTCTTCCTTCAGAAGGGATGTCCTGGCACTGGAGGAAGTGCAGAGGACATTCACCAGGTTTGATTCCAGGGCTGAAGGGGTTGGCTCATGAGCTGAGATTGAGGAGATTAGGGTTATACTTATCGGAATGTTGAAGAATGGGGGGGGGGGGGGGGGGGGTGGAGGGGAAATCTTATACAAACATGTACAATGCTGAAGACATTGGTTGCATTAGAGGCAGCGAGGTCGTTTGTGCTTTGCAGGAGAAACTACAACGAACCAGGGGACATATAGCTTCAAAATGGGGTGGGGTGGGGGGGGGGGGGGGGGAGCAGGTTTCGGACTGAGCTGAGGAGGAACTTCTTCCCCCAGAGGGTTGTGAATCTGTGGAATTCCCTGCCCCGGGAAGCAGTCGAGACTCCCTCGTTGAATTTTTTTTTAAGGCAAAGATAGATTTCTGAGCAGTGAAGGAGTTAAGGGTTAGGGTGAGTGGGCAGCTAAGTGGAGCTGAGTCCACGAGGAAGATAAGCCATGACCAGCTGGCTCTTTCCTGCTCTTATTTCTTATTTTCTTATGTGACCATAGTTCAGCAATATGTATTGGGCTTTGAGATGCTCTGTCGTCCAGATGGGTGGTATTTGAATACAACTCTTCCTTGCTTCCTGTCGAAATCCATTATGATTTTGAACCGTTCTATTTTGAATGATTTTCCTTCACCATTCTCTGCTGTAAAGAGAAAAGACCCACGCCTCCACTCTCTCCAACTGCTTTGTTTGTCTTTATTCACTCACGGGATGTAAATGCCGTTGGCTGGGCCAGCATTTATTGCCCGTGCCTAGTTGCCTTTGAGATGTTGGGAGTGAGCTACCTTTTCGAACCGCTGCAGGCCATGTGTTCGACATAGACCCACGGTGCTGTTAGACAGGCAGTTCATAACGTCATAAGACAAAGGAGCAGAATGGCCATTCAGCCCGTTGAGTCTGCTCCACTGGTCTGACCATCCTCAGCTGCACTTTACCGCATTTCCCCCAAAATCCTTGGTTTCCCTTTAGTGATGAGAAATCTGTGTATCTCAGCCCTAAATGTACTGAATAACCCAACCCTGGGAAATCTCTCCCCACATAGTCCTCAAAGCAATCTAGAGATAATCACATCTTCTGGGGGGAGTGGGGAGAGATACCCCCTGTTGTGATCTCAAACCTGATTTGAAAATAGTAGGCATTTAACGTATAATTCTCTATTATAGGCCTTCCACATCTGATACATAGTACAATGGTATTATCCATCATTGCCCTGGTATTTGCTGTCTCGGTCTTCTTTGGGATAATGTTCCTGTGTTTCCGTCTTGACACTGAGAGAATAGGTAAGAAAATCATGTTCTTTATTGTCAGAAGTTGAGAACATTATAATATTGATCACTGGAACACTTGAACGTGATTGGTGGCTCGTCTGAAATCCCACTTCCTGTTGTCTGCAGTGATTAGTTCAAACGTGTCGATCTTTTTCCTTCAACTTTCAGAAGCGAATTTGATCAATGTTTCTTGGAAAAAGCAAAAGGTGGGAATAATTGATTAACGCTTCCAGAGGGGAGGCACTCAGGGATGATAGGGTGATGGCCCACTGCAGAAATAGGACCAGGAGGCTACTCAAACGCTCCTCACGTGTACTTTCCTGCCTTACGCTCTGGGACTCTTTGAGAAACGTTGATGTTGGGTTTTTTTGTTTCTCCCCCTTTCCAGAGATTAAATTTCATGGAAAAGCACTTCGGTGTCTCCACGTGGCATCCATGCTGTCATTAATCACCCTGCTAGCAGCCTTTATCTGCTGGATACTGTTTGAAGGTATAGTGTGCATTCCTGGTTGTTATGTGACTCCAGTGGCTTCCTGTGTTTAACGCACCCCAGGTCGGTTTAATGGTGCTCAGCTGAAATCGGCAACCAATTCTGTTTAGAATCGGAGATTCCCTACAGTGTGGAAACAGGCCCTTCGGCCCAACAAGTCAGCACTGACCCTTCGAAGAGTGACCCACCCAGACCCATTCCCTTACCTTACATGTACCCCTGACTAACGCACCTAACCTATACATCCCTGAAGGTTATGGGCAATTTCCCATGGCCAATTTACCCTGAGCTGTGGGAGGAAACCTGCGGAGACAAGGGGAGAATGTCCACACAGAGAGTCTGCCCGAGGCTGGAATCGAACCCGGGTCCGCGGTGCTATGAGGCAGCAGGGCTAACCACTGAGCCACCGTGCCACCCTACCTAAGGAATATGAAATGTTATGTAATTAACCAATAAATCATCTTAAAGATTATCGCTCGAAGATTATCACCGATCCAGAAAACAAGTTATTCGCCCATACAACCAAACCCTTGCTAGGTTTTGAAGATACATGAAGGAGAGTGGAACATTGAAGGGAGGGGAATACAGAGCTTGGGCCAGAGTGAAATAAAGACGCAGTCACCAGTCATGCAGCCATTATCGTTACAGAGTAGCCGGGATTGAAGGAGCACAGGTATCAGGAGAGGTTTGGTGCTGGACAAAATCACAGAGGTGTAGCACCAATGAGCTGGGGAGAGAGGGGTTGTTTGAAAATGTTAGAATCAAGGCTTTGCTGGACCTTATTGAAGTGGGATCAGGTCTTGCCGTGAGAATGTCCGGGGCTAGCTGGCAGATTAGAAACAACGGCCTCCAAGGCTGTCATCTGGGGGGAGGAGGGGAGAGGAACTGTGGGGGCTTCTCCCCCGCAGTGAGGTGGGGAGGGTGGGGAAGGGGGTGGGCGGGCTGGGGCAGGAGCCAGCAGAATGTGCGCTGGGAGTGATTTGGAGTGAGGAGGAGGGTGGCTCAGTGGTCAGCACCTCTGCTAGGGACCTGGGTTCGATTCGGGAGCCTGTGTCCGTGTGGAGTTTGCACGTTCTCCCCGTGTCTGCGTGGGTTCCCTCCGGGTGCTCCGGTGTCCTCCCACAGTCACAAAGATGTGCGGGTCAGGTGGATGGGCCAGGCTAAATTGTCCGATAGTGTCCAAAGATGTGAGGGCGAGGTGAATCAGATATGGCTAGTGCAGAGGTACGGGAGGAAAGAGTGGGTCTGGGTGGGATGCTCTTAAGAGGGTTGGTATGGACTCAATGGGCCGAATGGTCTGCTTCCACACCGTAGGGATTCTATATGCAAGGCACCCCTTTAAGTTATATGTATTATCTAATTTCTGGTTATTTTCCAGTTGGATGTGTTATCCAATGTGTGGATCTGGGTAATTGTAATAACCTTTTCTTCTTCCATTAGGATATTGTGAAATCACAATATTTATGGTGGTGCTTTTGTGTGTCCTACTCATACTGACCATATTCTCGACTTGTAGTATGGTCACTTGGGATTCAAAGCGTTTTAACAAGATCTTGCGGTACAGGAGTAAGTTGAAACTTTTAATTAATTTGTACTTGAGTACTTTGCACTGAACTTCCTGCTCCTGCCCCATTTAACGAGTCAGGATGCAATGACCTCAATGAAAGAGTTGCAATCAGTAATATTATCAAGTGTAATTTCACTCTTTTGCTTTGTCTATAGAGTACAAGTATTGCTGGGACAGTCACATGTTGGTCATCCTTAGTTGTCCTTAATAAGGTGGTGGTGAGCTGTCATCTCGATAGCTTACAGTCTATCATGGGGAGATATATCCACAGTGCTGCTTCAGTAGCACTCTGTGGTCTCTGAACCAGCGACAATGAAGGGACAGCCATATCATTCCAAATTCGGATGGTGTGCGTGCCACTGAGCTGGTGGGTGGTGTTCCTGAGCAACTGCTGCCCTTGTCCTCTGGATGGTTGGAGGCCACAGGTTTCAGAAGAGTTGTTGAAGGAGCCCTGATGAATTGTTGCAGTGGATCTGGTAGATGGTACACAGTGCTGTCATGATGTATTGGTGGTGGAGGGAGTGGATGAGCTATTGATCCAAGCCCCCACCTTTTGCAGAGTCATAATGGCAAAGACTCATGCCATTCAGCCCCTTGAGTTCATACTGGACCTCTGTAGGACAAACCAGTCTCTGTTCTGCCCTCCTGCCCTAACCCTGTCGACTTGCAAGTTGATTTCCTTTTGTATTCATTAATCATCTCTACTTTTACCACCTTAGTTAGCATTGAATAAAAGGTCTTCAGAGTAATGTTATAGTTCTGGTAATCTCTATCCTGTTGGGCAAAGGTCACAACATGTCACTTCCCTTATAGCTTTTATTAAAAATCACAAAGTATGAGGAAGAAATATCTTGGCACATCTCGACCGATGCCAGTTTCAAGCGTGGCTCATTGAGTCAGCCAGTTCCAGTGTAAATAATTGGATTATTCTGTTCAACTCAGGATGGGGCACTGGGGAAACTCCACGTCTGTGATTTCAACTCTCACAGGTTTCCACACACCTTCAAAAGTGGGACAGTTACACCAAGCAGAGTTTCTACTGAAACAGAGTCACCCTTCACAGCCAGCTGAGATCTCGCAGCCATGTCTCTCACTTGGCCCGGTAAAGCTATAGCCTTCTCCCTCTGATGTGAGAGTGATAACATTGAGTCACAATGCAGACTAACACTCAGCACACTCAAGGTGGTGTGGCTTTAAGAGGTTATTTTGACCTGTTGTTTTTTTTTTAAAAGGGAAGTTTTAAGACCGCGGTGATGAGGTGTCAACCTGGAGAGCCAGCACAGTAAACAGGTTGTTGAGGCTTTGGAGTTTTGTTTTTGCTGAAGTTGGAACAATAGAAGCAGCCTGGCTGGGTGTGGCCAGCTCTCTCACAGACCTGTAGTTTGTAGGGTTTTTTTTAGGTTTGGCTTTAAGTAGTTGCTGTTGGAGTCTCAACAGCACAGAAGCTGCTGGAGGTTTGAGGAAGTAGAGGTTATTTTTTTCTCGTTCTTGTTTTCAGCTAGAAGTTGGGTTTTTCTCTACTCTGGGTTACAAACCTATTTCTCTGAATTTGCCTTTTTGTTAAGGGGTGAGTTTATGAGATATTGCTATGTTAGTAATTAATTAACAGTTATTTAGTAATAATTACAGTATCTATTACTATTAAGGTTTCCGATAAAGTTATTCTAAGTTCTTGTATTTTTAACTATAGTGTTTGAATAACTTATGTTTTGTTCAGCAGCAAGTAGTTTTATCAATTGAATTGCATCGGGAACACAGCACGTTACATTTGTCTTTAGAATAATTAAAAAATCAGCATCTAAGCTACCTTCCGAAAATATTTCGAGGTGGTCAGGTCTGGTTCATAACTCTAAGGTGATCCGTAATCT
>NW_028270173.1:18713714-18716214 GCF_037043375.1 Chiloscyllium plagiosum | reverse complement strand
GCTTGTTCAAGGAGCAACTATTGAGTGTCCTTGATAATTATGTACCTGTCAGGCAGGGAGGAAAGGGTCGTGCGAGGGAGCCGTGGTTTAATAAGGAATTGGAATCCCTTGTTAAATGGAAGAGGGCGGCCTATCTCAAGATGAGACGTGAAGGTTCAATTGGGGCGATTGAGAGTTATAGGGTAGCCAGGAAGGACCTGAAGAGAGAGCTAAGAGCAGCAAGGAGGGGACATGAAAGGTCCTTAGTCGGTAGGATTAGGGAAAACCCTAAGGCTTTCTATAGGTATGTTAGGAATAAAAGAATGACTAGGGTAGGAATAGGTCCAGTCAAGGATAGTAGTGGGAAGTTGCGTGTGGAGGCGGAAGAGATTGGGGAGACACTGAATGAATACTTTTCTTCAGTATTTACTCAGGAACAGGGCATTGTCGTCGATGTGAATACTGAGTCACAAATAAGTAGAATGGATGGCTTTGAGGTATGTAGAGAAGAGGTGTTGGAAATCCTGGAAAAGGTGAAAATAGATAAGTCCCCTGGGCCTGATGGCATTTATCCTAGGATTCTCTGGGAAGCAAGGGAGGAGATTGCAGAGCCATTGGCCTTGATTTTTATGTCCTCTTTGTCTACAGGAGTAGTGCCAGAAGACTGGAGGATAGCAAATGTGGTTCCCTTGTTCAAAAAGGGGAGTAGGGATAACCCTAGTAACTATAGGCCGGTGAGTCTCACTTCTGTTGTGGGCAAAGTCTTAGAGAGAATTGTAAGGGATAGGATTTATGCACATCTGGATAGGAATAATGTGATCAAGGATAGTCAGCATGGTTTTGTGAAGGGCAGGTCGTGCCTCACAAACCTTATTGAATTCTTTGAAAAGGTGACGAAGGAGGTTGATGAGGGGAAAGCGGTAGATGTGGTATATATGGATTTTAGTAAGGCGTTTGATAAGGTTCCCCATGGTAGGCTACTGCAGAAAATACGGAGATATGGCATTGAGGGTGAGTTGGAGGTTTGGATTAGGAATTGGCTGGATGGAAGAAGACAGAGGGTAGTAGTTGATGGCAAAGTTTCTTCATGGAGTGCCGTCACTAGCGGTGTTCCGCAAGGATCTGTTTTGGGACCATTGCTGTTTGTCATTTTTATAAATGACCTGGAAGAGGGGTTAGAAGGTTGGGTGAGCAAGTTTGCGGATGATACGAAAGTCGGAGGAGTTGTTGACAGTGAGGAAGGATGTGGCAGGTTACAGCAGGATATAGAGAAGCTGCAGAGCTGGGCAGAAAGGTGGCAAATGGAATTCAATGTAGCTAAATGTGAGGTGATTCACTTTGGGAAGAATAACAAAAAGATGGGGTACTGGGCTAATGGTCGGATACTTGGTAGTGTGGATGAGCAGAGGGATCTTGGTGTCCATGTACACAGATCTCTGAAAGTTGCCACCCAGGTAAATAGTGCGGTGAGGAAGGCATATGGCGTACTGGCTTTTATTGGTAGAGGAATTGAGTTCCGGAGTCCTGAGGTCATGATGCAGTTGTATAAGACTCTGGTGCGGCCGCATCTGGAATATTGTGTGCAGTTTTGGTCGCCATACTATAGGAAGGATGTGGAGGCACTGGAACGGGTGCAGAGGAGGTTTACCAGGATGTTGCCTGGTATGGAAGGAAGATCGTATGAGGATAGACCGAGACACTTGGGGCTATTTTCATTAGAGAAAAGAAGGTTTAGGGGTGACTTGATTGAGGTGTACAAGATGATTAGGGGGTTAGATAGGGTTGACAGTGTGAACCTTTTCCCGCGTATGGAGTCGGGTATTACAAGGGGGCATAGCTTTAAATTAAGGGGGGGTAGATATAGGACAGATGTTAGGGGTAGGTTCTTCACTCAGCGAGTCGTAAGTTCATGGAATGCCCTGCCAGCAGCAGTGGTGGACTCTCCCTCTTTATGGGCATTTAAGCGGGCATTGGATAGGTATATGGAGGATAGTGGGTTAGTATAGGTTAGGTGGGCTTGGATCGGCGCAACATCGAGGGCCAAAGGGCCTGTACTGCGCTGTATTCTTCTATGTTCTATGTTTCTCCGTTCCCGGGAAGTACTGGACAATGAAGGGTGCCCTATTGGTCGCATCCCCATGTCTGTCTGCTGAGGAGGTCATTATGGTTTCTCGCTGTGGCACATTGGAACTGGCGATCGATGAGTTGAGCACCATATCCTGTTCTTACGAGGGCATCCTTCAGCACCTTCAGGTGACCGTCACGTTCCTCCTCATCTGAACAGATCCTGTGTATGCATACGGCTTGTGTGTAGGGGATGACTGTTTTAATATATTTAGGGTGGAAGCTGGAGAAGTGCAGCATCGTGAGGTTATCCGTGGGTGTGCGGTAGAGTGAGGTACTGAGGTGCCCATCCTTGATGGAGATGCATGTGTCCAAGAATGAGACTGACTCTAAAGAGCAAGTCTGATAGTGAGATGAAACCTGTTGATATCATTGTGTAGTTGTTTCAGTGACTCCT